>NW_026737184.1:0-48000 GCF_949786415.1 Peromyscus eremicus | reverse complement strand
GGTTTCCTATGGGGTCCAAACAGTGAGCTTGCTCAGAACAAAAAAAATTGTGCTTCCTACACACGGCCATATCTAGTTCAAGTCTGCTTAGGAACCTGACAAGAACAGTACATCCTCTTCAGTCCAATACACTGTACTTGCTGGCAACAGACGCCAGTGATATTTGTCCTGTGTGTGGCAATGGCAGCGCAATAGTGACTTTCCTTACCAGAAAACAACTCTTACTCATAGTACCAGAAACTTCATGGGATTCAACTCCATTTTGGACTGGGAAACAAATGCTAGCTCGCCTTACAAGAAACACACTCTGCTTTAGAGAAAGGAGCACTCTTCTAGTCTACTGTGTTTCCTAAAGGGCCAGAACAGTGAGCTTGCTCAGAACATAATAACTGTTCTTCCTACACACTCGGGCCATATCTAGTTCAACTCTGCTTAGGAACCTGACAAGAACAGTAGATCCCCTTTAGTCCAATACACTGTACTTGCTGGGAACAGACGCCAGTGCTATTTGTCCTGTGTATGGCAATGGCAGCGCAATAGTGACTATTCTTACCATAAAACAACTCTTGCTCGTAGGACCAGAAACTGCGTGTGTTTCAACTCCATTTAGGACTGGGAAACAAACGCTAGCTTGCCTTACAAGAAACACACTCTGCTTTAGAGAAAAGAGCACTCTTCTACTCTACTGTGTTTCCTATGGGGTCCAAACAGTGAGCTTGCTCAGAACAAAAAAAAATGTGCTTCCTACACACACGGCCATATCTAGTTCAAGTCTGCTTAGGAACCTGACAAGAACAGTAGATCCTCTTCAGTCCAATACACTGTACTTGCTGGCAAGAGACGCCAGTGCTATTTGTCCTGTGTATGGCAGTGGCAGCACAATAGTGACTTTCCTTACCAGAAAACAACTCTTGCTCATAGGACCAGAAACTGCATGCGATTCAACTCCATTTAGGACTGGGAAACAAACGCTACCTCGCCTTACAAGAAACACACTCTGCTTTAGAGAAAGAAGCACTCTTCTACTCTACTGTGTTTCCTATGGGGTCAAAACAGTGAGCTTGCACAGAACAAAAGAACTGTGCTTCCTACACACACGGACCATATGTAGTTCAACTCTGCTTAGGAACCTGACAAGAACAGTAGCTCCTCTTCAGTCCAACACTGTACTTGCAGGGAACAGACGCGAGTGCTATTTGCACTGTGTATGGCAATGGGAGCACAATAGTGACTTTCCTTACCAGAAAACAACTCTTGTTCGTAGGACCAGAAACTGCATGTGATTCAACTCCATTTAGGACTAGGAAACAAACACTAGCTTGCCCTACAAGAAACACACTCTGCTTTAGAGAAAAGAGCACTCTTCTACTCTACTGTGATTCCTAAAGGGCCAGAACAGTGAGCTTGCTCAGAACATAAGAACTGAGCTTCCAGCACACACGGGCCATATCTAGTTCAACTCTGCTTAGGAAACTGACAAGAACAGTAGCTCCTCTTCAGTCCGATACACTGTACTTGCTGGGAACAGACGCCAGTGCTATTTGCACTGTGTATGGCAATGGGATGCAATAGTGACTTTCCTTACCAGAAAACAACTCTTGCTCATAAGACCAGAAACTGCATGTGATTCAACTCCATTTAGGACTGGGAAACAAACGCTACCTCGCCTTACATGAAACACACTCTGCTTTTGAGAAACGAGCACTCTTCTACTCTACTGTGTTTCCTATGGGGTCCGAACAGTGAGCTTGCTCAGAACAAAAGAACTGTGCTTCCTACACACACGGGCCATATATAGTTCAACACTGCTTAGGAACCTGACAAGAACAGTAGATCCCCTTTAGTCCAATACACTGTACTTGCAGGGAACAGACGCGAGTGCTATTTGCACTGTGAATGGCAATGGGAGCACAATAGTGACTTTCCTTACCAGAAAACAACTCTTGTTTGTAGAACCAGAAACTGCATGTGATTCAATTGCATTTAGGACTAGTAAACAAACACTAGCTGCCTTACAAGAAACACACTCTGATTTTGAGAAAAGAGCACTCTTCTACTCTACTGTGTTTCTTATGGTGTCCGAACAATGAGCTTGCTTAGAACAAATGAACTGTGCTTCCTACACACATGGGCCATATCTAGTTCACCTCTGCTTAGGAAACTGAAAAAAACAGTAGATCCTATTCAGTCCAATACACTGTACTTGCTGGGAACAGATGCGAGTGCTATTTGCACTGTGTATGGCAATGGGAGCACAATTATGACTCGTCTTACCAGAAAACAACTCTTGCTCGTAGGAAAAAAACTGCATGTGACTCAATTCCATTTAGGACTGGGAAACAAACTCTAGCTCGCCTCACAAGAAACACACTCTGCTTTTGAGAAAAGAGCACTCTTCTACTCTACTGTGTTTCCCATAGTGCCAGAAAGGTGAGCTTGCTCAGAACATAAGAACTGAGCTTCCTACACACACGGGCCATATCTAGTTCAACTCTGCTTAGGAAACTGACAAGAACAGTAGCTCCTCTTCAGTCCTATGCACTGTACTTGCTGGGAACAGACGCCAGTGCTATTTGCACTGTGTATGGCAATGGGAGTGCAATAGTGACTTTCCTTACCAGAAAACAACTCTTGCTCATAGGAATAGAAACTGCATGTGATTCAACTCCATTTAGGACTGGGAAACAAACGCTACCTCGCCTTACATGAAACACACTCTGCTTTTGAGAAAAGAGCACTCTTCTACTCTACTGTGTTTCCTATGGGGTCCGAACAGTGAGCTTGCTCAGAACAAAAGAACTGTGCTTCCTACACACATGGGCCCTATAGTTCACCTCTGCTTAGGAAACTGAAAAGAACAGTAGATCCTATTCAGTCCAATACACTGTACTTGTTGGGAACAGACGTGAGTGCTATTTGCACTGTGTATGGCAATGGGAGCACAATAGTGACTCGTCTTACCAGAAAACAACTCTTGCTCATAGGACAAAAAACTGCATGTGACTCAACTCCATTTAGGACTGGGAAAAAAACTCTAGCTCGCCTTACAAGAAACACACTCTGCTCTTATTAAATAGCACTCTTCTACTCTACTGTGTTTTCCATAGGGCCAGAACGGTGAGCTTGCTCAGAACAAAAAAACTGTGCTTCCTACACACACGGGGCATATCTAGTTCAACTCTGCTTATGAAACTGAAAGAACAGTAGCTCCTCTTCAGTCCGATACACTGTACCTGCTGGCATCAGACGCGAGTGCTATTTGCACTGTGTATGGCAATGGGAGCACAATAGTGACTTTCCTTACCAGAAAACAACTCTTGCTCGTAGGACCAGAAACTGCAGGTGATTCAACTCCATTTAGGACTGGGAAACAAACGCTAGCTCGCCTTACAAGAAACACAGTCTGCTTTTGAGAAAAGAGCACTCTTCTACTCTACTGTGTTTCCTATGGGGTCCTAACAGTGAGCTTGCTCAGAACAAAAGAACTGTGCTTCCTACACACACGGCCATATCTAGTTCACGTCTGCTTAGGAAACTGACAAGAACAGTAGATCCTCTTCAGTCCAATACACTGTACTTGCTGGCAACAGACGCCAGTGCTATTTGTCCTGTTTATGGCAATGGAAGCGCAATAGTGACTTTCCTTACCAGAAAACAACTCTTGCTCATAGTACCAGAAACTTCATGGGATTCAACTCCATTTAGGACTGGGAAACAAACGTTAGCTCGCCTTACAAGAAACACACTCTGCTTTAGAGAAAGGAGCACTCTTCAAGTCTACTGTGTTTCCTATGGGGTCCAAACAGTGAGCTTGCTCAGAACAAAAGAACTGTGCTTCCTACACACACGGACCATATGTAGTTCAACTCTGCTTAGAAACCTGACAAGAACAGTAGCTCTTCTTCAGTCCAACACTGTACTTTTGGAAACAGACGCGAGTGCTATTTGCACTGTGTATGGCAATGGGAGCACAATAGTGACTTTCCTTACCAGAAAACAACTCTTGTGCGTAGGACCAGAAACTGCATGTGATTCAACTCCATTTAGGACTAGGAAACAAACGCTAGATTGCCCTACAAGAAACACACTCTGCTTTAGAGAAAAGAGCACTCTTCTACTCTATTGTGTTTCCTAAAGGGCCAGAACAGTGAGCTTGCTCAGAACATAAGAAGTGACCTTCCTACACAAACGGGCCATATCTAGTTCAACTCTGCTTAGGAAACTGACAAGAACAGTAGCTCCTCTTCAATCCGATACACTGTACTTGCTGGGATCAGAGGCGCGTGCTATTTGCACTGTGTATGACAATTAGAGCTCAATAGTGACTTTCCTTACCAGAAAACATCTCTTGCTCGTAGGACCAGAAAGTGCATGTGTTTCAACTCCATTTAGGACTGAGAAACAAATGCTAGCTCGCCTTACATGAAACACACTCTGCTTTTGATAAAAGAGCACTCTTCTACTCTACTGTGTTTCCTATGGGGTCCAAACAGTGAGCTTGCTCAGAACAAAAGAACTGTGCTTCCTACACACATGGGCCATATCTAGTTCAACTCTGCTTAGGAAACTGAAAAAAACAGTAGATCCTCTTCAGTCCAATACACTGTACTTGCTGGGAACAGAGGCGAGTGCTATTTGTACTGTGTAGGGCAATTGGAGCACAATAGTGACTCGTCTTACCAGAAAACAACTCTTGCTCATAGGACAAAAAACTGCATGTGACTCAACTACCTTTAGGACTGGGAAACAAACTCTAGCTCGCCTTACAAGAAACACACTCTGCTTTTGAGAAAAGAACACTCGTCTACTGTACTGTTTTTCCCATAGGGCTAGAACAATGAGCTTACTCAGAACAAAAGAACTGTGCTTCCTAAACACACGGAGCATATCTAGTTCAACTCTGCCTTTGAAACTGAGAAGAACAGTAGCTCCTCTTCAGTCCAATACACTGTACTTGCTAGGAACACACGGGAGTGCTATTTGCACTGTGTATGGAAATGGGAGCGCAATAGTGACTTTCCTTACCAGAAAACAACTCTTGCTCATAGGACCAGAAACTGCATGTGATTCAACTCCATTTAGGACTGGGAAACAAACGCTAGATCGCCTTACAAGAAAAACAGTCTGCTTTTGAGAAAAGAGCACTATTCTACTCTACTGTGTTTCCTATGGGGTCCAAACAGTGAGCTTGCTCAGAACAAAAAAAATTGTGCTTCCTACACACACGGCCATATCTAGTTCAAGTCTGCTTAGGAACCTGACAAGAACAGTAGATCCTCTTCAGTCCAATACACTGTACTTGCTGGCAACAGACGTGAGTGCTATTTGCACTGTGTATGGCAATGGGAGCGCAATAGTGACTTTCCTTACCAGAAAACAACTCTTGCTCGTAGGACCAGAAACTGCATGGGATTCAACTCCATTTAGGACTGGGAAAAAAATGCTAGCTTGCCTTACAAGAAACACACTCTGCTTTTGAGAAAAGTGCACTCTTCTACTCTACTGTGTTTCCTGTGGGGTCCAAACAGTGAGCTTGCTCAGAACAAAAAAAATTGTGCTTCCTATACACACGGCCATATCTAGTTCAAGTCTGCTTAGGAACCTGACAAGAACAGTAGATCCTCTTCAGTCCAATACACTGTACTTGCTGGCAACAGATGCCAGTGCTATTTGTCCTGTTTATGGCAATGGCAGCGCAATAGTGACTTTCCTTACCAGAAAACAACTCTTGCACATAGTACCAGAAACTTCATGGGATTCAACTCCATTTAGGACTGGGAAACAAAAGTTAGCTCGCCTTACAAGATACACACTCTGCTTTAGAGAAAGGAGCACTCTTCTAGTCTACTGTGTTTCCTATGGGGTCCAAACAGTGAGCATGCTCAGAACAAAAGAACTGTGCTTCCTAAATACGTGGACCATATGTAGTTCAACTCTGCTTAGAAACCTGACAAGAACAGTAGCTCCTCTTCAGTCCAACACTGTACTTGCTGGGGACAGACGCGAGTGCTATTTGCACTGTGTATGGCAATGGGAGCGCAATAGTGTCTTTCCTAACCAGAAAACAACTCTTGTTCGTAGGACCAGAAACTGCATGTGATTCAACTCCATTTAGGACTAGGAAACTAACGCTAGATTGCCGTACAAGAAACACAGTCTGTTTTTGAGAAAAGAGCACTCTTCTCTTCTACTGTGTTTCCTAAAGGGCCAGAACAGTGAGCTTGCTCAGAACATAAGAACTGTGCTTCCTACACAAATGGGCCATATCTAGTTCAACTCTGCTTAGGAAACTGACAAGAACAGTAGCTCCTCTTCAGTCCAATACACTGTACTTGCTGGGATAAGAGGCGAGTGCTATTTGCACTGTGTATGGCAATTGGAGCGCAATAGTGACTTTCCTTACCAGAAAACATCTCTTGCTCGTAGGACCAGAAACTGCATGTGATTCAACTCCATTTAGGACTGGGAAACAAACGCGAGCTTACCTTACAAGAAACACACTCTGCTTTTGAGAAAAGAGCACTCTTCTACTCTACTGTGTTTCCTATAAGGCCAGAACAGTGTGCTTGCTCAGAACATAATAACTGTTCTTCCTACACACACGGGCCATATCTAGTTCAACTCTGCTTAGGAACCTGACAAGAACAGTAGATCCCCTTTAGTCCAATACACTGTACTTGCTGGGAACAGACGCCAGTGCTATTTGTCCTGTGTATGGCAATGGCAGCGCAATAGTGACTATTCTTACCATAAAACAACTCTTGCTCGTAAGACCAGAAACTGCATGTGTTTCAACTCCATTTAGGACTGGGAAACAAACGCTAGCTCGCCTTACGAGAAACACACTCTGCTTTAGAGAAAAGGGCACTCTTCTACTCTACTGTGTTTTCTGTAGGGCCAGAACAGTGAGCTTGCTCAGAACAAAAGAACTGTGCTTCCTACACACGGGCCATATCTAGTTGAACTCTGCTTAGGAAACTGACAAGAACAGTAGCTCCTCTTCAGTCCAATACACTGTACTTGCTGGCAACATACGCGAGTGCTATTTGCACTCTATATGGCAATGGGAGCGCAATAGGGACTTTCCTTACCAGAAAACAACTCTTGCTCGTAGGACCAGAAAGTGCATGTGTTTCAACTCCATTTAGGACTGGGAAACAAATGCTAGCTCGCCTTACATGAAACACACTCGGCTTTTGAGAAAAGAGCACTCTTCTACTCTACTGTGTTTCCTATGGTGTCCAAACAGTGAGCTTGCTCAGAACAAAAGAACTGTGCTTCCTACACACATGGGCCATATCTAGTTCAACTCTGCTTAGGAAACTGAAAAAAACAGTAGATCCTCTTCAGTCCAATACACTGTACTTGCTGGGAACAGACGCGAGTGCTATTTGTACTGTGTAGGGCAATTGGAGCACAATAGTGACTCGTCTTACCAGAAAACAACTCTTGCTCATAGGACAAAAAACTGCATGTGACTCAACTACCTTTAGGACTGGGAAACAAACTCTAGCTCGCCTTACAAGAAACACACTCTGCTTTTGAGAAAAGAACACTCGTCTACTGTACTGTTTTTCCCATAGGGCTAGAACAATGAGCTTACTCAGAACAAAAGAACTGTGCTTCCTAAACACACGGAGCATATCTAGTTCAACTCTGCCTATGAAACTGAGAAGAACAGTAGCTCCTCTTCAGTCCAATACACTGTACTTGCTAGGAACACACGGGAGTGCTATTTGCACTGTGTATGGCAATGGGAGCGCAATAGTGACTTTCCTTACCAGAAAACAACTCTTGCTCATAGGACCAGAAACTGCATGTGATTCAACTCCATTTAGGACTGGGAAACAAACGCTAGATCGCCTTACAAGAAAAACAGTCTGCTTTTGAGAAAAGAGCACTATTCTACTCTACTGTGTTTCCTATGGGGTCCAAACAGTGAGCTTGCTCAGAACAAAAAAAATTGTGCTTCCTACACCCACGGCCATATCTAGTTCAAGTCTGCTTAGGAACCTGACAAGAACAGTAGATCCTCTTCAGTCCAATACACTGTACTTGCTGGCAACAGACGTGAGTGCTATTTGCACTGTGTATGGCAATGGGAGCGCAATAGTGACTTTCCTTACCAGAAAACAACTCTTGCTCGTAGGACCAGAAACTGCATGGGATTCAACTCCATTTAGGACTGGGAAAAAAATGCTAGCTTGCCTTACAAGAAACACACTCTGCTTTTGAGAAAAGAGCACTCTTCTACTCTACTGTGTTTCCTGGGGGTCCAAACAGTGAGCTTGCTCAGAACAAAAAAAATTGTGCTTCCTATACACACGGCCATATCTAGTTCAAGTCTGCTTAGGAACCTGACAAGAACAGTAGATCCTCTTCAGTCCAATACACTGTACTTGCTGGCAACAGATGCCAGTGCTATTTGTCCTGTTTATGGCAATGGCAGCGCAATAGTGACTTTCCTTACCAGAAAACAACTCTTGCACATAGTACCAGAAACCTCATGGGATTCAACTCCATTTAGGACTGGGAAACAAAAGTTAGCTCGCCTTACAAGATACACACTCTGCTTTAGAGAAAGGAGCACTCTTCTAGTCTACTGTGTTTCCTATGGGGTCCAAACAGTGAGCATGCTCAGAACAAAAGAACTGTGCTTCCTAAACACATGGACCATATGTAGTTCAACTCTGCTTAGAAACCTGACAAGAACAGTAGCTCCTCTTCAGTCCAACACTGTACTTGCTGGGGACAGACGCGAGTGCTATTTGCACTGTGTATGGCAATGGGAGTGCAATAGTGACTTTCCTAACCAGAAAACAACTCTTGTTCGTAGGACCAGAAACTGCATGTGATTCAACTCCATTTAGGACTAGGAAACTAACGCTAGATTGCCCTACAAGAAACACACTCTGCTTTAGAGAAAAGAGCACTCTTGTACTCTACTGTGTTTCCTAAAAGGCCAGAACAGTGAGCTTGCTCAGAACATAAGAACTGTGCTTCCTACACAAATGGGCCATATCTAGTTCAACTCTGCTTAGGAAACTGACAAGAACAGTAGCTCCTCTTCAGTCCAATACACTGTACTTGCTGGGATCAGAGGCGAGTGCTATTTGCACTGTGTATGGCATTTGGAGCGCAGTAGTGACTTTCCTTACCAGAAAACATCTCTTGCTCGTAGGACCAGAAACTGCATGTGATTCAACTCCATTTAGGACTGGGAAACAAACGCGAGCTTACCTTACAAGAAACACACTCTGCTTTTGAGAAAAGAGCACTCTTCTTCTCTACTGTGTTTCCTATAAGGCCAGAACAGTGTGCTTGCTCAGAACATAATAACTGTTCTTCCTACACACACGGGCCATATCTAGTTCAACTCTGCTTAGGAACCTGACAAGAACAGTAGATCCCCTTTAGTCCAATACACTGTACTTGCTGGGAACAGACGCCAGTGCTATTTGTCCTGTGTATGGCAATGGCAGCGCAATAGTGACTATTCTTACCATAAAACAACTCTTGCTCGTAAGACCAGAAACTGCATGTGTTTCAACTCCATTTAGGACTGGGAAACAAACGCTAGCTCGCCTTATGAGAAACACACTCTGCTTTAGAGAAAAGGGCACTCTTCTACTCTACTGTGTTTTCTGTAGGGCCAGAACAGTGAGCTTGCTCAGAACAAAAGAACTGTACTTCCTACACACGGGCCATATCTAGTTGAACTCTGCTTAGGAAACTGACAAGAACAGTAGCTCCTCTTCAGTCCAATACACTGTACTTGCTGGCAACATACGCGAGTGCTATTTGCACTCTATATGGCAATGGGAGCACAATAGGGACTTTCCTTACCAGAAAACAACTCTTGCTCGTAGGACCAGAAAGTGCATGTGTTTCAACTCCATTTAGGACTGGGAAACAAATGTTAGCTCGCCTTACATGAAACACACTCTGCTTTTGAGAAAAGAGCACTCTTCTACTCTACTGTGTTTCCTATGGTGTCCAAACAGTGAGCTTGCTCAGAACAAAAGAACTGTGCTTCCTACACACATGGGCCATATCTAGTTCAACTCTGCTTAGGAAACTGAAATAAACAGTAGATCCTCTTCAGTCCAATACACTGTACTTGCTGGGAACAGACGCGAGTGCTATTTGTACTGTGTAGGGCAATTGGAGCACAATAGTGACTCGTCTTACCAGAAAACAACTCTTGCTCATAGGACAAAAAACTGCATGTGACTCAACTACCTTTAGGACTGGGAAACAAACTCTAGCTCGCCTTACAAGAAACACACTCTGCTTTTGAGAAAAGAACACTCGTTTTCACTACTGTGTTTCCCATAGGGCTAGAACAATGAGCTTGCTCAGAACAAAAGAACTGTGCTTCCTAAACACACGGGGCATATCTAGTTCAACTCTGCCTATGAAACTGAGAAGAACAGTAGCTCCTCTTCAGTCCAATACACTGTACTTGCTAGGAACAGACGGGAGTGCTATTTGCACTGTGTATGGCAATGGGAGCGCAATAGTGACTTTCCTTACCAGAAAACAACTCTTGCTCGTAGGACCAGAAACTGCATGTAATTCATCTCCATTTAGAATGGGAAAGAAACGCTAGATCGCCTTACAAGAAAAACAGTCTGCTTTTGAGAAAAGAGCACTCTTCTACTCTACTGTGTTTCCTATGGGGTCCAAACAGTGAGCTTGCTCAGAACAAAAGAACTGTGCTTCCTACACACACGGACAATATGTACTTCAACTCTGCTTAGAAACCTGACAAGAAGAGTAACTCCTCTTCAGTCCAACACTGTACTTGCTGGGAACAGACGCCAGTGCTATTTGCACTGTGTATGGCAATGGAAGCGCAATAGTGACTTTCCTAACCAGAAAACAACTCTTGTTCGTAGGACCAGAAACTGCATGTGATTCAACTCCATTTAGGACTAGGAAACAAACGCTAGATTGCCCTACAAGAAACACACTCTGCTTTAGAGAAAAGAGCACTCTTCTACTCTACTGTGTTATCTAAAGGGCCAGAACAGTGAGCTTGCTCAGAACATAAGAACTGAGCTTCCTACACACACGGGCCATATCTAGTTCAACTCTGCTTAGGAAACTGACAAGAACAGTAGCTCCTCTTCAATCTGATACACTGTACTTGCTGGGATCAGACGCGAGTGCTATTTGCACCATGTATGGCAATGGGAGCACAATAGTGACTTTCCTTACCAGAAAACTTTTCTTGCTCGTAGGACCAGAAACTGCATGTGATTCAACTCCATTTAGGACTGGGAAAAAAACGCGAGCTTACCTTACAAGAAACACACTCTGCTTTTGAGAAAAGAGCACTCTTCTACTCTACTGTGTTTCCTATATGGCCAGAACAGTGAGCTTGCTCAGAACATAATAACTGTTCTTCCTACACACACGGGCCATATCTAGTTCAACTCTGCTTAGGAACCTGACAAGAACAGTAGATCCCCTTTAGTCCAATACACTGTACTTGCTGGGAACAGACGCCAGTGCTATTTGTCCTGTGTATGGCAATGACAGCGCAATAGTGACTATTCTTACCATAAAACAACTCTTGCTCGTAGGACCAGAAACTGCATGTGTTTCAACTCCATTTAGGACTGGGAAACAAACGCTAGCTTGCCTTACGAGAAACACACTCTGCTTTAGAGAAAAGGGCACTCTTCTACTCTACTGTGTTTTCTGTAGGGCCAGAACAGTGAGCTTGCTCAGAACAAAAGAACTGTGCTTCCTACACACGGGCCATATCTAGTTGAACTCTGCTTAGGAAACTGACAAGAACAGTAGCTCCTCTTCAGTCCAGTACACTGTACTTGCTGGCAAAAGACGCGAGTGCTATTTGCACTGTATATGGCAATGGGAGCGCAATAGGGACTTTCCTTACCAGAAAACAACTCTTGCTCGTAGGACCAGAATGTGCATGTGATTCAACTCCATTTAGGACTGGGAAACAAATGCTAGCTCGCCTTACATGAAACACACTCTGCTTTTGAGAAAAGAGCACTCTTCTACTCTACTGTCTTTCCTATGGGGTCCAAACAGTGAGCTTGCTCAGAACAAAGGAACTGTGCTTCCTACACACATGGGCCATATCTAGTTCAACTCTGCTTAGGAAAGAAAAAAACAGTAGATCCCCTCAGTCCAATACACTGTACTTGCTGGGAACAGACGCGAGTGGTATTTGTACTGTGTAGGGCAATTGGAGCACAATAGTGACTCTTCTTACCAGAAAACAACTCTTGCTCATAGGACAAAAAACTGCATGTGACTCAAATACCTTTAGGACTGGGAAACAAACTCTAGCTCGCCTTACAAGAATCACACTCTGCTTTTGAGAAAAGAACAATCGTCTACTCTACTGTGTTTCCCATAAGGCTAGAACAATGAGCTTGCTCAGAACAAAAGAACTGTGCTTCCTGAACACACTGGGCATATCTAGTTCAACTCTGCTTATGAAACTGAGAAGAACAGTAGCTCCTCTTCAGTCCAATACACTGTACTTGCTAGGAACATACGGGAGTGCTATTTGCACTGTGTATGGCAATGGGAGCGCAATAGTGACTTTCCTTACCAGAAAAAAACTCTTGCTCGTAGGACCAGAAACTGCATGTGATTCAACTCCATTTAGGACTGGGAAACAAACGCTAGATCGCCTTACAAGAAAAACAGTCTGCTTTTGAGAAAAGAGCACTCTTCTACACTACTGTGTTTCCTATGGGGTCCAAACAGTGAGCTTGCTCAGAACAAAAAAAATTGTGCTTCCTACACACACGGCCATATCTAGTTCAAGTCTGCTTAGGAACCTGACAAGAACAGTAGATCCTCTTCAGTCCAATACACTGTACTTGCTGGCAACAGACGCCAGTGCTATTTGTCTTGTGTATGGCAATGGCAGCGCAATAGTGACTTTCCTTACCAGAAAACAACTCTTGCTCATAGTACCAGAAACTGCATGGGTTTAACTCCATTTAGGACTGGGAAACTAATGCTACCTTGCCTTACAAGAAACACACTCTGGTTTAGAGAAAAGAGCATTCTTCTACTCTACTGTGTTTCCTAGGGGGTCCAAACAGTGAGCTTGCTCAGAACAAAAAAAAATGTGCTTCCTATACACACGGCCATATCTAGTTCAAGTCTGCTTAGGAACCTGACAAGAAAAGTAGATCCTCTTCAGTCCAATACACTGTACTTGCTGGGAACAGACGAGAGTGCTATTTGCACTGTGTATGCCAATGGGAGCACAATAGAGACATTCCTTACCAGAAAACAACTTTTGCTCGTAGGACCAGAAACTCCATGAGATTCAACTCCATTTAGGACTGGGAAACAAACGCTGGCTCGCCTTACAAGAAACACACTCTGCTTTTGAGAAAAGAGGACTCTTTTACTCTACTGTGTTTCCTCTTGGGCCAGAACAGTGAGCTTGATCAGAACAAAAGAACTGTGCTTCATACACACACGGCCATATCTAGTTCAATTCTGCTTAGGAAACTGACAAGAATAGTAGATCCTCTTCAGTGCAATACACTGTACATGCTGGGAACAGACGCCAGTGCTATTTGCCTCGTGTATGACAATGGGAGGCAATAGGGACTCTTCTTACAAGAAAACAACTCTTGCTCGTAGGAGCAGAAACTGAATGGGATTCAACACCATTTCCGACTGGGAAACAAACATCAGCTCGCCTTACAAGCAACACACTCTTCTTTTGAGAAAAGAGCACTCTTCTACTCTACTGTGTTTCCTATGGGTTCTGAACACTGAGCTTGATCAGAATAAAAGAACTGGGCTTCCTATACACGGGCCATATCTAGTTCAACTCTGCTTAGGAAACTGACAAGAACAGTAGCTCCTCTTCAGTCCAATACGCTGTACATGCTGGGAACAGACGCCAGTGCTACTTGCCCTGTGTATGTCAATGGGAGCACAATAGTGACTCTTCGTACCAGAAAACAACTCTTGCTCGTAGGACCAGAAACTGCATGTGATTCAACTCCATTTAGGACTAGGAAACAAACGCTAGCACGCTTTACAAGAAACACACTCTACTTTTGAGAAAAGACCACTCTTCTAATCTACTGTGTTTCCTATGGGGTCCGAACAATGAGCTTGCTCAGAACAAAAGAACTGTGCTTCCTACACACACGGGCCATATCTAGTTCAACTCTTCTTAGGAAACTGACAAGAACAGTAGCTCCTCTTCAGTCCAATACACTGTACTTGCTGGGAACAGACGCGAGTGCTATTTGCACTGTGTATGGCAGTGGGAGCGCAATAGTGACTTTCCTTACCAGAAAACAACTCTTGCTCGTAGGACCAAAAACTGCATGTGACTCAACTCCATTTAGGACTGGGAAACACATGCTAGCTTGCCTTTCAAGAAACACACTCTGCTTTTGAGAAAAGAGCACTCCTCTACTCTACTGCGTTTCCCATAGGGCCAGAACAGTGAGCTTGCTCAGAACAAAAGAACTGTGCTTCCTACACACACGGCCATATCTAGTTCAATTCCACTTAGGAAACTGACAAGAACAGTAGATCCTATTCAGTCCAATACACTGTACATGCTGGGAACAGACGACAGTGCTATTTGCCCTGTGTATGGCAATGGGAGCACAATAGTGACTTTCCTTACCAGAAAACAACTCTTGCTCGTAGGACCAAAAACTGCATATGACTCAACTCATTTAAGACTGGGAAACCAACGCTAGCTCGCCTTACAAGAAACACACTCTGCTTTTGAGAAATGAGCACTCTTCTACTCTACTGTGTTTCCTATGGAGTCCGAACAGTGAGCTTGCTCAGATCAAAAGAACTGTGCTTCCTACACACACGGGCCATATCTAGTTCAACTGTGCTTAGGAAACTGACAAGAACAGTAGCTCCTCTTCAGTCCAATACACTGTACTTGCCGGGAACAACGGGAGAGCTCTTTGCACTGTGTATGGCAATGGGAGCGCAATAGTGACTTTCCTTACCAGAAAACAACTCTTGCTTGTAGGACCAAAAACTGCATGTGACTCAACTCCATTTAGGACTGAGAAACAAATGCTAGTTCAACTTACAAGAAACACACTCTGCTTTTGAGAAAAGAGCACTCTTCTACTCTACTGTGTTTCCCATAGGTCCAGAA
This sequence comes from Peromyscus eremicus, assembly GCF_949786415.1. Lineage (NCBI taxonomy): Eukaryota > Metazoa > Chordata > Mammalia > Rodentia > Cricetidae > Peromyscus > Peromyscus eremicus. The sequence continues at coordinate 32,840 of NW_026737184.1, read as the reverse complement.
CAGTGAGCTTGCTCAGAACAAAAGAACTGTGCTTCCTACACACACGGCCATGTCTAGTTCAATTCTGCTTAGGAAACTGACAAGAACAGTAGATGCTCTTCAGTCCAATACACTGTACTTGCTGGGAACAGACGCCAGTGCTATTTTCCCTGTGTATGACAATGAGAGTACAATAGTTACTCTTCTTACCAGAAAACAACTCTTGCTCGTAGGACCAGAAACTGCATGGGATTCAACTCCATTTATGACTGGAAAACAAACGCTTGCTCACCTTAAAAGAAACACACTCTGCTTTTGAGAAAAGAGCTCTCTTCTTCTGTACTGTGTTTCCTATGGGGTCCGAACAGTGAGCTTGCTCAGAACAAAGAACTGTGCTTTCTACACACATGGGCCATATCTAGTTCAACTCTGCTTAAGAAACTGACAAGAACAGTAGATCCTCTTCAGTCCAATACACTGTACTTGCTGGGAACAGACGCGAGTGCTATTTGCACTGTACATGGCAATAGGAGTGCAATAGTGACTTTCCTTACCGAAAACAAATCTTGCTCGTAGGACCAAAAACTGCATGTGACTCAACTCCATTTAGGACAGGGAAACAAACGCTAGTTCGCCTTACAAGAAACACACTCTGCTTTTGAGAAAAGAGCACTCTTCTACTCTACTGTGTTTCCCATAGGGCCAGAAGAGTAAACTTGCTCAGAACAAAAGAACTATCCTTCCTACACACACAGCCATATCTATTTCAATTCTGCTTAGGAAACTGACAAGAACAGTAGATACTCTTCATCCAATACACTGTACTTTCTGGAAACAGACGCCAGTGCTATTTGCCTCGTGAATGACAATGGGAGCACAATAGGGACTCTTCTTACAAGAAAACAAGTCTTGCTAGTAGGACCAGAAACTGAATGGGATTAAACACCATTTCCGACTGGGAAACAAACACTAGCTCGCCTTACAAGAAACACACGCTTCTTTTGACAAAAGAGCACTCTTCTACTCTACTGTGTTTCCTATGGGTTCTGAACAGTGAGCTTGGTCAAACAAAAGAACTGTGCTTCCTACACACGGGCCATATCTAGTTCAACTCTGCTTAGGAAACTGACAAGAACAGTAGCTCCTCTTCAGTCCAATACGCTGTACATGCTGGGAACAGACGCCAGTGCTACTTGCCCTGTGTATGTCAATGGGAGCGCAATAGTGTCTCTTCTTACCAGAAAACAACTCTTGCTCGTAGGACCAGAAACTGCATGTGATTCAACTCCATTTAGGACTAGGAAACAAACGCTGGCACGCTTTACAAGAAACACACTCTACTTTTGAGAAAAGAGCACTCTTCTACTCTACTGTGTTTCCTATGGGGTCCGAACAATGAGCTTGCTCAGAACAAAAGAACTGTGCGTCCTACACACACGGGCCATATCTAGGTCAACTCTTCTTAGCAAACTGACAAGAACAGTAGCTCCTCTTCAGTCCAATACACTGTACTTGCTGGGAACAGACGCGAGTACTATTTGTACTGTGTATGGCAGTGGGAGCGCAATAGTGACTTTCCTTACCAGAAAACAACTCTTGCTCTTAGGACCAAAAACTGCATGTGACTCAACTCTATTTAGGACTGGGAAACACACGCTAGCTCGCCTTACAAAAAACACACTCTGCTTTTGAGAAAAGAGCACTCTTCTACTCTACTGTGTTTCCCATAGGTCCAGAACAGTGAGCTTGCTCAGAACAAAAGAACTGTGCTTCCTACACGCACGGCCATATCTCGTTCAATTCTACTTAGGAAACTGACAAGAACAGTAGATCCTCTTCAGTGCAATACACTGCACATGCTGGGAACAGACACCAGTGCTATTTGCCCTGTGTATGACAATGGGAGCACAATCGTGACTCTTCTTACCAGAAAGCAACTCTTGCTCGTAGGACCAAAAACTCAATTGGATTCAACTCTATTTAGGACTGGGAAACAAACGCTAGCTCACCTTACAAGAAACACACTCTGCTTTTGAGAAAAGAGCACTCTTCTACTCTACTGTGTTTCCTATGTAGTCCAAACAGTGAGCTTGCTCAGAACAAAAGAACTGTGCTTCCTACACACAAGGGCCATATCGAGTTCAACTCTGCTTAGGAAACTGACAAGAACAGTAGCTCCTCTTCAGTCCAATACACTGTACTTGCAGGGAACAGACGCCAGTGCTACTTGCCCTGTGTATGTCAATGGGAGTGCAATAGTGTCTCTTCTTACGGGAAAAAAACTCTTGCTCGTAGGACAAGAAACTGCATGGGATTCAACTCCATTCATTACTAGGACACAAACGCTAGCTCGCTTTACAAGAAACACACTCTAATTTGAGAAAAGAGCACAATTCTACTCTACTGTGTTTCCTGTGGGGTCCGAACAGTGAGCTTGCTCAGAACAAAAGAACTGTGCTTCCTACACACATGGGCCATATCTAGGTCAACTCTTCTTAGGAAACTGACAAGAAGAGAAGCTCCTCTTCAGTCCAATACACTGTACAAGATGGGAACTGACGCCAGTGCTATTTGCCCTGTGTATGACAATGGGAGCACAATAGTGTCTCTTCTTACTAGAAAACAACTCTTGCTCGTAAAACCGGAAACTGCATGTGATTCAACTCAATTTAGGATGGGGAAACAAACGCTAGCTTGCCTTACAGGAAACACACTCTGCTTTTGAGAAAAGAGCACTCTTCTAATCTACTGTGTTTCCTATGGGGTCCGAACAGTGAGCTTGCTCAGAACAAAAGGACTGTGCTTCCTACAAACACGGCCATATCTAGTTCAACTCTGCTTAGGAAACTGACAAGTACAGTAGCTCCTCTTCAGTCCAATACATTGTACTTGCTGGGAACAGGCGCCAGTGCTATTTGCCCTGTGTATGACAATGGGAGGGCAATGGTGACTTTCCTTACCAGAAAACAACTCTTGCTAGTAGGACCAAAAACTGCATGTGATTCAACTCCATTTAGGACGGGGAAACAAAGGGTAGCTCGCCTTACAAGAAACACACTCTGCTTTTGAGAAAAGAGGACTCTTCTACTCTACTGTGTTTCCTCATGGGCCAGAACAGTGAGCTTGCTCAGAACAAAAGAACTGTGCTTCATACACACATGGCCATATCTAGTTCAATTCTGCTTTGGAAACTGACAAGAACAATAGATCCTCTTCAGTCCAATACACTGTACATGCTGGGAACAGACGCCAGTGCTATTTGCCTCGTGTATGACAATGGGAGCACAATAGGGACTCTTCTCACAAGAAAACAACTCTTGCTCGTAGGACTAGAAACTGAATGGGATTCAACACCATTGCTGACTGGGAAACAAACACTAGCTCGCCTTACAAGAAACACACTCTTCTTTTGAGAAAAGAGCACTCTTCTACTCTACAGTGTTTCCTATGGGTTCCAAAGAGTGAGCTTGCTCAGAAAAAAAGAACTGTGCTTTCTAAACACACGGGCCATATCTAGTTCAACTCTGCTTAGGAAACTGACAAGAACAGTAGCTCCTCTTCTGTCCAATATGCTGTACATGCTGGGAACCGACGCCAGTGCTACTTGCCCTGTGTATGTCAATGGGAGCGCAAAAGTGTCTCTTCTTACCAGAAAACAACTCTTGCTCGTAGGACCAGAAACTGCATGTGATTCAACTCCATTTAAAACTAGGAAACAAACGCTAGCTCGCGTTACGAGAAACACACTCTACTTTTGAGAAAAGAGCACTCTTCTACTCTACTGTGTTTCCTATGGGGTCCGAACAATGAGCTTGCTCAAAACAAAAGAACTGTGCTTCCTACACACACGGGCCATATCTCGTTCAACTCTGCTTAGGAAACTGACAAGAACAGTAGCTCCTCTTCAGTCCAATACACTGTACTTGCTGGGAACAGACGCGAGTGCTATTTGCACTGTATATGGCAATGGTAGCACAATAGTGACTTTCCTTACCAGAAAACAACTCTTGCTTGTAGGACCAAAAACTGCATGTGACTCAACTCCATTTAGGACTGGGAAACACACGCTAGCTCGCCTTACAAGAAACACACTCTGCTTTTGAGAAAAGAGCACTCTTCTACTCTACTGTGTTTCCCATAGGGCCAGAACAGTGAGCTTGCTCAGAACAAAAGAACTGTGCTTGCTACACACACGGCCATATCTAGTTCAATTCTACTTAGGAAACTGACAAGAACAGTAGATCCTCTTCAGTCCAATACACTGTACATGCTGGGAACAGACGCCAGTGCTATTTGCCCTGTGTATGACAATGGGAGCACAATAGTGACTCTTCTTACCAGAAAACAACTCTTGCTCGTAGGACCAGAAACTCAATTGGATTCAACTCTATTTAGGACTGGGAAACAAACACTAGCTCACCTTATAAGAAACACACTCTGCTTTTGAGAAAAGAGCACTCTTCTACTCTACTGTGTTTCCTAAGGGATCCGAACAGTGAGCTTGCTCAGAACAAAAGAACTGTGCTTCCTACACACAAGGGCCATATCGAGTTCAACTCTGCTTAGGAAACTGACAAGAACAGTAGCTCCTCTTCAGTCCAATACACTGTACTTGCAGGGAACAAACGGGAGTGCTATTTGCCCTGTGTATGTCAATGGGAGCGCAATAGTGTCTCTTCTTACCAGAAAACAACTCTTGCTCGTAAAACCAGAAACTGCATGTGATTCAACTCCATTTAGGAAGGGGAAACAAACGCTAGCTTGCCTTACAAGAAACACACTCTGCTTTTGAGTAAAGAGCACTCTTCTACTCTACTGTGTTTCCTATGAGTTCCGAACAGTGAGCTTGCTCAGAACAAAAGAACTGTGCTTTCTACACACACGGGCCACATCTAGTTCAACTCTGCTTAGGAAACTGACAAGAACAGAAGCTCCTCTTCATTCCAATACACTGTACATGCTGGGAACAGACGCCAGTGCTACTTGCCCTGTGTATGTCAATGGGAGTGCAATAGTGTCTCTTCTTATGGGAACACAACTCTTGCTCGTAGGACAAGAAACTGCATGGGATTCAACTCCATTCATTACTAGGAAACAAACGCTAGCTCGCTTTACAAGAAACACACTCTACTTTTGAGAAAAGAGCACAATTCTACCTTACTGTGTTTCCTACGGGGTCCGAACAGTGAGCTTGCTCAGAACAAAAGAACTGTGCTTTCTACACACACGGGCCACATCTAGTTCAACTATGCTAGGAAACTGACAAGAACAGAAGCTCCTCTTCATTCCAATACACTGTACATGCAGGGAACAGACGCCAGTGCTATTTGCCCTGTGTATGACAATTGGAGCGCAATAGTGACTCTTCTTACGAGAAAACAACTCTTGCTCATAGGACCAGAAACTGAATTGGATTCAACTCCATTTAGGACTGGGAAACAAACGCTAGCTCGCCTCACAAGAAACACACTCTGCTTTTGAGAAAAGAGCACTCTTCTACTCTACTTTGTTTCCTATGGGGTCGGAACAGTGAGCTTGCTTACAACAAAAGAACTGTGCTTCCTACACAAACGGGCCATATCTAGTTCAACTCTGCTTATTAAACTGACAAGAACAGTAGATCCTCTTCAGTCCAATACACTGTACATGCTGGGAACAAAGGCCAGTGCTATTTGCCCTGTGTATGACAATGGGAGCTCAATAGTGACTCTTCTTACCAGGAAACAACTCTTGCTCATAGGACCAGAAAATGCATGGGATTCAACTCCATTTCTGACTGGGAAACAAACACTACCTCGCGTTACGAGAAACACACTCTACTTTTGAGAAAAGAGCACTCTTCTACTCTACTGTGTTTCCTATGGGGTCCGAACAATGAGCTTGCTCAAAACAAAAGAACTGTGCTTCCTACACACACGGGCCATATCTCGTTCAACTCTGCTTAGGAAACTGACAAGAACAGTAGCTCCTCTTCAGTCCAATACACTGTACTTGCTGGGAACAGACGCGAGTGCTATTTGCACTGTATATGGCAATGGTAGCACAATAGTGACTTTCCTTACCAGAAAACAACTCTTGCTTGTAGGACCAAAAACTGCATGTGACTCAACTCCATTTAGGACTGGGAAACACACGCTAGCTCGCCTTACAAGAAACACACTCTGCTTTTGAGAAAAGAGCACTCTTCTACTCTACTGTGTTTCCCATAGGGCCAGAACAGTGAGCTTGCTCAGAACAAAAGAACTGTGCTTGCTACACACACGGCCATATCTAGTTCAATTCTACTTAGGAAACTGACAAGAACAGTAGATCCTCTTCAGTCCAATACACTGTACATGCTGGGAACAGACGCCAGTGCTATTTGCCCTGTGTATGACAATGGGAGCGCAATAGTGACTCTTCTTACCAGAAAACAACTCTTGCTCGTAGGACCAGAAACTCAATTGGATTCAACTCTATTTAGGACTGGGAAACAAACACTAGCTCACCTTATAAGAAACACACTCTGCTTTTGAGAAAAGAGCACTCTTCTACTCTACTGTGTTTCCTAAGGGATCCGAACAGTGAGCTTGCTCAGAACAAAAGAACTGTGCTTCCTACACACAAGGGCCATATCGAGTTCAACTCTGCTTAGGAAACTGACAAGAACACTAGCTCCTCTTCAGTCCAATACACTGTATTTGCTGGGAACAGATGCGAGTGCTATTTGCACTCTGTATGGCAATGGAGGACTGTAGTGACTCTTCTTTCCAGAAAACACCTCTTGCTCGCAGGACTAGAAACTGCATGTGATTCAACTCCACTTAGGACTGGGAAACAAACGCTAGCTTGCCTTACAAGAAACACACTCTGCTTTTGAGAAAAGAGTACTCTTCTACTCTACTGTGTTTTTTTTGGTGTCCGAATAGTGAGCTTACTCAGAACCAAAGAACTGTGCTTCCTACGCACACGGGCCATATCTAGTTCAACTCTGCTGAGGAAACTCACAAGAACAGTAGCTCCTCTTCAGTCCAATACACTGTACTTGCTGGAAACAGTCGCGAGTGCTATTTGCACTGTATATGGCAATGGGAACGCAAAAGTGACTCTTCTACCAGAAAACAACTCTTGCTCCTAGGACCAGAAACTGCATGTGGTTCAACTCCATGTAAGACTGGGAAACAAACACTAGCTGGCCTTACAAGAATCACATTCTGCTTTTGAGAAAAGAGCACTCTTCTACTCTACTGTGTTTCCTATAGGGCCAGAACAGTGAGCTTGCTCAGAACAAAAGAACTGTGATTCCTACACCAGGGCCATATCTAGTTCAACTCTGCTTAGGAAACTGAGAAGAATATTAGATCTTCTTCAGTCCAATACACTGTACATGCTGGGAAGAGGCGCCAGTGCTATTTGTCCTGTGTATGACAATGGGAGCGCAAAAGTGAATCTTCTTACCAGAAAACAACTCTTGCTCGTAGGACCAGAAACTGCATGTTATTCAACTCCACTTAGGACAGGGAAACAAACGCTAGCTCGCCTTACAAGAAACACACTCTGCTTTTAAGAAAAGAGCACTCATCTACTTTACTGTGTTTCCTATAGGGTCTGAACAGTGAGCTTGCTCAGAACAAAAGAACTGTGCTTCCTACACACACGGGTCATATCTAGTTCAACTCTGCTTATTAAACTGACAAGAACAGTAGCTCCTCTTCAGTCCAATACGCTGTACTTGCTGGGAAGAGACGCGAGTGCTATTTGCACTGTGTATGGCAATGGGAGCACAATAGTGACTTTCCTTAGCAGAAAACAACTCTTACTCGTAGGACCAGAAACTGCATGTGATTCAACTCCATTTAGGTCTTGGAAACAATCGCTAGCTCGCCTTACAAGAAACACTATCTGCTTTTGAGAAAAGTGCACTCTTCTACTCTACTGTGTTTTTTATGGGGTCCGAATAGTGAGTTTGCTCATAACCAAAAATCTGTGCTTCCTACAAACACGGGCCATATTTAGTTCAACTCTGCTTAGGAAACTGACAAGAACAGTAGCTCCTCTTCAGTCTAATATACTGTACATTCTGGGAACAGAAGGGAGTGCTATTTGCACTGTGTATGGCAATGGGAGCACAATAGTGACTTTCCTTACCAGAAAAAAACTCATGTTTATAGGACCAGAAACTGCATGGGATTCAACTCCATTTAGGACTGGGAAACAATCGCTAGCTCGCATTACAAGAAACACATTCTGCTTTTGTGAAAAGTGTACCCTTCTACTCTACTGTGTTTCATATGGGGTCCGAAGAGTGAGCTTGCTCAGAACAAAAGAACTGTGCTTCCTACACACACGGGCCATATCTAGTTCAACTCTGCTTAGGAAACTGAGAAGAACAGTAGCTTCTCTTCAGTCCAATTCACTGTTCTTGCTGGGAACAGACGCGAGGGCTATTTGCACTGTATATGGCAAGGGAGGGCAATAGTGACTCTTCCTACCAGAAAACAACTCTTGCTCGTAGGACCAGAAACTGCATGTTATTCAACTCCACTCAGGACTGGGAAACAAACGCTAGCTCGCCTTAGTAGAAACACACTCTGCTTTTGAGAAAAGAGCACTCTTCTACTTGACTGTGTTTCCTATGGGGTCCGAACAGTGAGCTTGCTCAGAACAAAAGAACTGTGCTTCCTACACACACGGCCCATATTTAGTTCAACTCTGCTTAGGAAACTGACAAGACCAGTAGCTCCTCTTCAGTCCAATATACTGTACATTCTGGGAACAGACGCGAGTGCTATTAGCACTGTGTATAGCAATGGGAGCACAATAGTGACTTTCCTTACCAGAAAACAACTCTTGCTCGTAGGACCAGAAACTGCATGGGATTCAACTCCATTTAGGACTGGGAAACAATTGCTAGCTCACATTACAAGAAACACATGCTGCTTTTGTGAAAAGTGCACCCTTCTACTCTACTGTGTTTCAGATGGGGTCCGAACAGTGAGGTTGCTCAGAACAAAAGAACTGTGCTTTCTACACACATGGGCCATATCTCGTTCACCTCTGCTTAGGAAACTGACCAGAACAGTATCTCCTCTTCAGTCCAATACACTGTAATTGCTGTGAACCTACACGAGTGCTATTTGCACTGTGTATGGCAATGGGAGCGCAATAGTGACTCTTCTTACTACAAAACAACTCTTGCTCATAGGACAAGAATCTGCATGTGAATCAACTCCATTTAGGACTGGGAAACAAAAGCTAGCTCGCCTTACAAGAAAAACACTCTGCCTTTGAGAAAAGAGCACTCTTCTACTCTACTGTGTTTCCTATAGGGCCAGAACAGTGACCTTGCTCAGAACAAAAGAACTGTGCTTCCTACACAAACGGGCCATATCTAGTTCAACTCTGCTTAGGAAACTGAAAAGAACAGCAGCTCCTCTTTAGTCCAATTCACTGTTCTTGCTGGGAACAGACGCGAGTGCTATTTGCACTGTGTATGGCAATGGAGGGCAATAGTGACTCTTCTTACCAGAAAACAACTCTTGCTGGTAGGACCAGAAACTACATGTGATTCAACTCCATTTAGGACTGGGAAACAAACGCTTGCTCACCTTACAAGAAACACACACTGCCTTTGAGAAAAGAGCACTCTTCTACTCTACTGTGTTTCCTATAGGGCCAGAACAGTGAGCTTGCTCAGAACAAAAGAACTGTGCTTCCTACACACAGGGGCCATATCTAGTTCAGCTCTGCTTAGGAAACTGAAAAGAACAGCAGCTCCTCTTCAGTCCAATTCACTGTTCTTGCTGGGAATAGACGCGAGTGGTATTTGCACTGTGTATGTCAATGGGAGCCCAATAGTGACTTTCTTTACCAGAAAACACCTCTTGCTCGTAGCAACAGAGACTGCATGGGATTCAACTCCATTTAGGACTGGGAAACAATCGCTAGCTCGCCTTAAAAGAAACACACTCTGCTTTTGAGAAAAGTGCACTCTTCTACTCTATTGTGTTTTTTATAGGGCCAGAACAGTGAGCTTGCTCAGAACAAAAGAACTGTGCTTCCTACTCACACGGGCCATATCTAGTTCAACTCTGCTTAGGAAACTGAGAAGAACAGTAGATTCTCTTCAGTCCAATACACTGTACATGCTGGGAACAGACGCCAGTGCTATTTGCCCTGTGTATGGCAATGGGAGTGCAATAGTGACTCTTTTTACCAGAAAACAAATATTGCTCATAGGACAAGAAACTGCATGTGAATCAACTCCATTTAGGACTGGGAAAAAAAAGCTAGCTCGCCTTACAAGAAAAACACTCTGCCTTTCAGAAAAGAGCACTCTTCTACTATACTGTGTTTCCTATAGGGCCAGACAGTGAGCTTGCTCAGAACAAAAGAACTGTGCTTCCTACACACACGGGCCATATCTAGTTCAACTCTGATCAGGAAACTGACAAGAACAGCAGCTCCTCTTCAGTCCAATTCACTGTTCTTGCTGGGAACAGACGCGAATGCTATTTGCACTGTGTATGGCAATAGGAGTGCAATAGTGACTCTTCTTACCAGAAAACAACTCTTGGTCGTAGGACCAGAAAATACATGTGATTCAACTCCATTAAGGACTGGGAAACAAACGCTTGCTCGCCTTACAAGAAACCCACTCTGTCTTTGAGAAAAGAGCACTCTTCTACTCTACTGTGTTTCCTATAGGGCCAGAACAGTGAGCTTGCTCAGAACAAAAGAATTGTGCTTCCTACACACATGGGCCATATCGAGTTCAACTCTGCTTAGGAAACTGACAAGAACAGTAGATTCTCTTCAGTCCAATACACTGTACATGCTGGGAACAGACGCCAGTGCTATTTGCCCTGTGTATGATAATGGGAGCACAAAAGGGACTCTTCTTACCAGAAAACAGCTCTTGCTTGTAGGACCAGAAACTGCATGTGATTCAACTCCACTTAGGATTGGGAAACAAACGCTAGCTCGCCTTAAATGAAACATACTCTGCTTTTGAGAAAAGTGCACTCTTACACTCTACTGTGTTTTTTATGGGGTCCGAATAGTGAGCTTGCTCATAACAAAAGAACTGTGCTTCCTACACACACGGGCCATATCTAGTTCAACTCTGCTTAGGAAACTGACAAGAACAGTAGCTCCTATTCAGTCCAATGTACTGCACATTCTGGGAACAGGGGCGAGTGCTATTTGCACTGTGTATGACAATGGGAGCACAATAGTGACTCTTCTTCCCAGAAAACAACTCTTGCTCCTAGGACCAGAAACTGCATGGGATTCAACTCCACTTAGGACTGGGAAACAAACGCTAGCTAGCCTTACAAGAAACACACTCTGCTTTTGAGAAAAGAGCACCCTTTCTACTCTACTGTGTTTCAGATGGGTTCCGAACAGTGAGGTTGCTCAGAACAAAGAAACTGGGCTTTCTACACGCATGGGCCATATCTCGTTCAACTCTGCTTAGTAAACTTACCAGAACAGTAGCTCCTCTTCAGTCCAATACACTGTACTTGCTGGGAACAGACGGGAGTGCTATTTGCACTGTGTATGGCAATGGGTGCGCAACAGTGACTTTCCTTACCAGAAAACATCTCTTGCTCGTAGCACCAGAAACTGAATGGGATTCAACTCCATTTAGGACTGGGAAACAATCGCTAGCTCGCCTTACAAGGAACACACTCTGCCTTTGAGAAAAGAGCACTCTTCTACTCTACTGTGTTTCCTAAGTGCCAGAACAGTGAGATGGCTCAGAACAAAAGAACTGTGCTTCCTACACACACGGGCCATATCTAGTTCAACTCTGCTTAGGAAACTGACAATAACAGTAGCTCCACTTCATTCCAATACACTGTACTTGCTGGGAACAGACACGAGTGCTATTTGCACTGCGTATGGCAATGGGTGCGCAATAGTGACTCTTCCTACCAGAAAACAACTCTTGTTCGTAGGACCAGAAACTGCATGTGATTCAACTACATTTAGGACTGGGAAAAACACACTAGCTCGCCTTACAAGAAACACACTCTGCTTTTGAGAAAAGAGCACTCTTCTACTCTACTGTGTTTCAGATGGGGTCCGATCAGTGAGGTTGCTCAGAACAAAAGAACTGTGCTTCCTACACACACGGGCCACATGTAGTTCAACTGTGCTTACGAAACTGATAAGAACAGTAGATCCTCTTCAGTCCAATACACTGTACATGCTGGGAACAGATGCCCAGTGCTATTTGCCCTGTGTATGACAATGGGAGCACAATAGTGACTCTTCTTCCCAGAAAATAACTCTTGCTCCTAGGACCAGAAACTGCATGTGATTCAACTCCATTTAGGACTGGGAAACACACGCTAGCTCGCCTTACAAGAAACACACTCTGCTTTTGAGAAAAGAGCACTCTTCTACTCTACTGTGTTTCAGAAGGGGTCCGATCTGTGAGGTTGCTCAGAACAAAAGAACTTTGTTTACTACACACATGGGCCATATCTCATTCAACTCTGCTTAGGAAACTGACCAGAACAGTAGCTCCTCTTCATTCCAATACACTGTACTTGCTGGGAACATACGCGAGTGCTATTTCCACTGTGTATGGCAATGGGAGCGCAATGGTGACTCTTCTTACCAGAAAACAACTCTTATTCATAGGAAAAGAAACTGCATGTGAATCAACTCCATTTAGGACTGGGAAACACACGCTATCTCGCCTTACAAGAAACACACTCTGCTTTTGAGAAAAGAGCACTCTTCTACTCTACTGTGTTTCAGAAGGGGTCCGATCTGTGAGGTTGCTCAGAACAAAAGAACTGTGATTCCTACATACACGGGCCATATCTAGTTCAACTCTGCTTAGGAAACTGACAAGAACAGCAGCTCCTCTTCAGTCCAATTCACTGTTCTTGCTGGGAACACACGCGAGTGCTATTTGCACTGTGTATGGCAATGGAGGACAATAGTGACTCTTCTTACCAGAAAACAACTCTTGCTCGTAGGACCAGAAACTACATGTGATTCAACTCCATTTAGGACTGGGAAACAAACGCTAGCTCGCCTTACAAGAAACACACTCTGCCTTTGAAAAAAGAGCACTCTTCTTCTCTACTGTGTTTCCTATAGGGCAAGAACAGTGAGATTGCTCAGACCAAAAGAACTGTTCTTTCTACACACATGGGCCATATCTAGTTCAACTCTTCTTAGGAAACTGACAAGAACAGTAGCTCCTCTTCAGTCCAATATACTATACATTCTGGGATTAGACACGAGTGCTACTTGCACTGTGTATGGCACTGGGAGCGCAATAGTGACTTTCCTTACCAGAAAACACCTCTTGCTAGTAGGACCAGAAACTGCATGGGATTCAACTCCATTTAGGACTGGGAAACAATTGCCATCTCGCCTTACAAGAAACACACTCTGCTTTTGAGAAAAGTGCACTCTTCTACTCTACTGTGTTTTTTATAGGGCCAGAACAGTGAGCTTGCTCAGAAAAAAAGAACTGTGCTTCCTACACACACGGGCCCTATATAGTTCATCTCTGCTTAGGAAACTGACAAGAACAGTAGCTCCTCTTCAGTCCAATTCACTGTTCTTGCTGGGAACAGACGCGAGTCCTATTTGCACTGTGTATGGCAATAGAGGGCAACAGTGACACTTCTTACCAGAAAACAACTCTTGCTCGTAGGACCAGAAATTGCATGTTATTCAACTCCACTCAGGATTGGGAAACAAACGCTAGCTCCCCTTACAAGAAACTCACTCTGCTTTTGAGAAATGAGCACTCTTCTACTTTACTGTGTTTCCTATGGGGTCCGAACAGTGAGCTTGCTCAGAACAAAAGAACTGTGCTTCCTACACACATGGGCCATATTTAGTTCAACTCTGCTTAGGAAACTGAGAAGAGCAGTAGCTCCTCTTCAGTCCAATATACTGTACATTCTGAAAACAGCGCGAGTGCTATTAGCACTGTGTATAGCAATGGGAGTAAAATAGTGACTTTACTTACCAGAAAACAACTCTTGCTCGTAGGACCAGAAACTGCATGGGATTCAACTCCATTTAGGACTGGGAATCAATCGCTAGATCGCATTACAAGAAACACATTCAGCTTTTGTGAAAAGTGCACCCTTCTACTCTACTGTGTTTCAGATGGGGTCCGAACAGTGAGGTTGCTCAGAACAAAAGAACTGTGCTACCTACACACACGGGCCATATCTAGTTCAACTCTTCTTAGGAAACTGACAAGAACAGTAGCTCCTCTTCTGTCCAATTCACTGTTCTTGCTGGGTACAGACGCGAGTGCTATTTGCGCTGTGTGTGGCAATGGAGGGCAATAGTGACTCTTCTTACCAGAAAACAACTCTTGCTCGTAGGACCAGAAACTGCATGTTATTCCACTCCATTTAGGACTGGAAACACACTCTAGCTCGCCTTACAAGAAACACAATCTGCTTTTGAGAAAAGAGCACTCTTCTACTTTACTGTGTTTCCTATGGGGTCCGAACAGTGAGCTTGCTCAGAACAAAAGAACTGTGCTTCCTACACACACGGGCCACATCTAGGTCAACTCTGCTTATGAAACTGACAAGAACAGTAGATCCTCTTCAGTCCAATACACTGTACATGCTGGGAACAGACAACCAGTGCTATTTGCCCTGTGTATGACAATGGGAGCACAATAGTGACTCTTCTTACCAGAAAACAACTCTTGCTCCTAAGACCAGAAACTGCATGAGATTCAACTCCGCCCTGGACTGGGAAACAAATGCTAGCTCGCCTTACAAGAAACACACTCTGCTTTTGAGAAAAGCACACCCTTCTACTCTACTATGTTTCAGATGGGGTCCGAACAGTGAGGTTGCTCAGAACAAAAGAACTGTGCTTTCTACACACATGGGCCATATCTCGTTCAACTCTGCTTAGGAAACTGACCAGAACAGTATCTCCTCTTCAGTCCAATACACTGTACTTGCTGGGAACCTACGCGAGTGCTATTTGCACTGTGTATGGCAATGGGAGCACAATAGTGACTCTTCTTACCACAAAACAACTCTTGCTCATAGGACTAGAAACTGCATGTGAATCAACTCCATTTAGGACTGGGAAACAAAAGCTAGCTCGCCTTACAAGAAAAACACTCTGATTTAGAGAAAAAACCACTCTTCTACTCTACTGTGTTTTCTATAGGGCCAGAACAGTGAGCTTGCTCAGAACAAAAGAACTATGCTTCCTACACACACGGGCCATATCTAGTTCAACTCTTCTTAGGAAACTGAAAAGAGCAGTAGCTCCTCTTCAGTCCAATTGACTGTTCTTGCTGGGAACATTTGTGAGTGCTATTTGCACTGTGTATGGCAATGGAGGGCAATAGTGACTCTTCTTACCAGAAAACAACTCTTGCTCATAGGACCAGAAACTGCATGTGATTCAACTCCACTTAGGACTGGGAAAAAATCGCTAGCTCGCCTTACAAGAAACACACTCTGCTTTGAGAAAAGTGCACTCTTCTAATTTACAGTGTTTTTTATAGGGCCAGAATAGTGAGCTTGCTGAGAACAAAAGAACTGTGCTTCCTACACACACGGGCCATATCTAGTTCAACTCTGCTTAGGAAACTGAGAAGAACAGTAGATCCTCTTCAGTCCAATACACTGTACATGCTGGGAACAGACGCCAGTGCTATTTGCCCTGTGTATGACAATGGGAGTGCAAAAGTGACTCTTCTTACCAGAAAACAGCTCTTCCTTGTAGGACCAGAAACTGCATGTGAATCAACTCCACTTAGGACTGGGAAACAAAGGCTAGCTCGCCTTACAGGAAACATGCCCGGCTTTTGAGAAAAGAGCACTCTTCTACTCCACTGTGTTTCCTATGGGGTCCGAACAGTGAGCTTGCTCAGAACAAAAGAGCTGTGCTTCCTACACACACGGGCCATATCTAGTTCAACTCTGCTTATGAAACTGACAAGAACAGTAGCTCCTCTTCAGTCCAATATATTGTAAATTCTGGGAACAGGCACGAGTGCTATTTGCACTGTGTATGGCAATGGGAGCTCAATAGTGACTTTCCTTACCAGAAAACAACTCTTGCTGGTAGGACCAGAAATTGCATGTTATTCAACTCCACTTAGGACTGGGAAACAAACACTAGCTCGCCTTACAAGAAACACACTCAGCTTTTGAGAGAAGAATACTCTTCTACTCTACTGTGTTTTTTATGGGGTCTGAATAGTGAGCATGCTCAGAACAAAAGAATTGTGCTTCCTACACACAAGGGCCAATTATAGTTCAACTCTGCTTAGGAAACTGACAATAATAGTAGCTCCTCTTCATTCCAATACACTGTACTTGCTGGGAACAGAAGCAAGTGCTATTTGCACTGTGTATGGCAATGGGAGCGCAATAGTGACTCTTCTTACCAGAAAACAACTCTTGTTCGTAAGACCAGAAACTGCATGTGATTCAACTCCATTTAGGACTGGGAAACACACGCTAGCTCGCTTTACAAGAAACACACTCTGCTTTTGAGAAAAGAGCACTCTTCTACTTTACTGTGTTTCCTATGGGGTCCGAACAGTGAGCTTGCTCAGAACAAAAGAACTGTGCTTCCTACACCCATGGGGCACATCTAGTTCAACTCTGCTTACGAAACTGACAAGAACAGAAGATCCTCTTCATTCCAATACACTGTACATGCTGGGAACAGACGCCCAGTGCTATTTGCCCTGTGTATGACAATGGGAGCACAATAGTGACACTTCTTTCCAGAAAACAACTCTTGCTCCTAGGACCAAAAACTGCATGTGATTCAACTCTGCTTAGGACTGGGAAACAAATGCTTGCTCGCCTTACAAGAACACACTCTGCTTTTGAGAAAAGAGCACCCTTCTACTATACTGTGTTTCAGACGGGGTCCGAACAGTGAGGTTGCTCAGAACAAAAGAACTGTGCTTTCTAAACACATGGGCCATATCTCGTTCAACTCTGCTTAGGAAACTGACCAGAACAGTAGCTCCTCTTCAGTCCAATATACTGTACTTGCTGGGAACCTACGCGAGTGCTATTTGCACTGTGTATGGCAATGGGAGCGCAATAGTGACTCTTCTTACCAGAAATCAACTCTTGCTCATAGGACAAGAAACTGCATGTGAATCAACTCCATTTAGGACTGGGAAACAAAAGCTAGCTCACCTTACAAGAAAAACACTCTCCTTTTGAGAAAAGAGCACTCTACTACTATACTGTGTTTCCTATAGGGCCAGAACAGTGAGCTTGTTCAGAACAAAAGAACAGTGCTTCCTACACACACGGCCATATCTAGTTCAACTCTGCTTAGGAAACTGACAAGAACAGTAGCTCCTCTTCAGTCCAATATACTGTACATTCTGGGAACAGACGCGAGTGCTATTTGCACTGTGTATGGAAATGGGAGCGCAATAGTGACTTTCCATACCAGAAAACAACTCTTGCTCGTGGCACCAGAAACTGCATGGGATTGAATTCCATTTAGGACTGGGAAACAAACGCTAACTCGCCTTACAAGAAACACACTCTGCTTTTGAGAAAAGTGCACTCTTCTACTCTACTGTGTTTTTTATAGGGCCAGAACAGTGAGCTTGCTCAGAACAAAAGAAATGTGCTTCCTACACACACGGGCCATATCTAGTTCAACTCTGCTTTGGAAACTGAGAAGAACAGTAGATTCTCTTCAGTCCAATACACTGTACATGAAGGGAATAGACGCCAGTGCTATTTGCCCTGTGTATGACAATGGGAGCGCAAAAGTGACTCTTCTTACCAGAAAAAAACTCTTGCTTGTAGGACCAGAAACTGCATGTGATTCAACTCCACTTAGGACTGGGAAACAAAGGCTAGCTCGCCTTACAAGAAAAATGCTCGGCTTTTGAGAAAAGAGCACCCTTCTACTCCACTGTGTTTCCTATGGGGTCCGAACAGTGAGCTTGCTCAGAACAAAAGAGCTCTGCTTCCTACACACACTGGCCATATCTAGTTCAACTCTGCTTAGAAAAGTGACAAGAACAGTAGTTCCTCTTCAGTCCAAAAAACTGTACTTGCTGGGAACAGACGCGAGTGCTATTTGCACTGTGTATAGCAATGGGAGCACAATAGTGACTTTCCTTACCAGAAAACAACTCTTCCTCGCAGGACCAAAAACTTTATGTGATGAAACTCCATTTAGGACTGGGAAACAAACACTAGCTCGCCTTATAAGAAACACACTCTGCCTTTGAGAAAAGAGCACTCTTCTACTCTACTGTGTTTCCTATAGGGCCAGAACAGTGAGCTTGCTCAGAATAAAGAACTGTGCTTCCTACACACATGGGCCATATCTAGTTCATCTCTGCTTAGGAAACAGAGAAGAACAGTAGATCCTCTTCAGTCCAATACACTGTACATGCTGGGAACAGATGCCAGTGCTATTTGCCCTGTGTATGACAATGAGAGCACAATAGTGACTCTTCTTACCCGAAAACAACTCTTGCTCGTAGGACCAGAAACTGCATGTTATTCAACTGCATTTAGGACTGGGAAACAATCGCTTGCTCGCCTTACAAGAAACACACTCTGCTTTTGAGAAAAGTGCACTCTTCTACTCTACTGTGTTTTTTATAGGGCCAGAACAGTGAGCTTGCTCAGAACAAAAGAACTGTGCTTCCTACACACACGGGCCATATGTAGTTCAACTCTGCTTAGGAAACTGAGAAGAACAGTAGCTCCTCTTCAGTCCAATTCACTGTTCTTGCTGGGAACAGACGCGAGTGCTATTTGCACTGTGTATGGCAATGGAGGGCAATAGTGACTCTTCTTACCAGAAAACAACTCTTGCTCATAGGACCAGAAACTGCATGTTATTCAACTCCACTTAGGACTGGGAAACAAACGCTAGCTCGCCTTACAAGAAACACACTCTGCTTTTGAGAAAAGTGCACTCTTCTACTCTACTGTGTTTTTTATGGGGTCCGAATAGTGAGCTGGCTCATAACAAAAGAACTGTGCTCCCTACACACACGGGCCATATCTAGTTGAACTCCAATATACTGTATATTCTGGGAACAGACGCGAGTGCTATTTGCACTGTGTATGGCAATGGGAGCACAATAGTGTCTTTCCTTACCAGAAAACAACTCTTGCTCGTAGAACCAGCAACTGCATGTGATTCAACTCCATTTAGGACTAGGAAACAATCGCTAGCTCACCTTACAAGAAACACACTCTGCTTTTGAAAAAAGTGCACTCTTCTACTCTACTGTGTTTCCTAAAGGGTCAGAACAGTGAGCTTGCTCAGAACACAAGAACTGTGCTTCCTACACAAACGGGCAATATCTAGTTCAACTCTGCTTAGGAAACTGACAAGAGCAGTAGCTCCTCTTCAGTCCAATTCACTGTTCTTGCTGGGAACAGACGCGCGTGCTATTTGCACTGTGTCTGGCAATGGAGGGCAGTAGTGACTCTTCTTACAAGAAAACAACTCTTGCTAGTAGGACCAGAAACTGCATGTGATTCAACTCCATTTAGGACTGGGAAACAAACGCTAGCTCGAATGACAAGAAACAGACTATGCTTTTGAGAAAAGAGTACTCTTCTACTCTACTGTGTTTGTTATGGGGTCCGAATAGTGAGCATGCTCAGAAGAAAAGAACTGTGCTTCCTACACACAAGGGCCATATATAGTTCAACTCTGCTTAGGAAACTGACAATAACAGTAGCTCCTCTTCAGTCCAATACACTGGACATGCTGGGAACAGACGCGAGTGCTATTTGCACTGTGTATAGCAATGGGAGCGCAATAGTGACTTTCCTTACCAGAAAACATCTCTTACTCGTAGGACCAAAAACTGCATGTGATTCAACTCCATTTAGGCCTGTTAAACAAACGCTAGCTCACCTAACAAGAAACACACTCTGCTTTTGAGAAAAGAGCACTCTTCTACTCTACTGTGTTCCCTATTGTGTCCGAACAGAGAGCTTGCTCAGAACAAAAGAACTGTGCTTCCTACACACACGGGCCCTATCTTGTTCAACTCTGCTTAGGAAACTGACAAGAACAGTAGCTCCTCTTCAATCCAATACACTGTACTTGCTGGGAAGAGACGCGAGTGCTATTTGCACTGTGTATAGCAATGGGAGCACAATAGTGACTCTTCTTACCAGAAAACAACTCTTGCTTGTAGGACCAGAAACTGCATGTGATTCAACTCCATTTAGGACTGGGAAAAAAAAGCTAGCTCGCCTTACAAGAAACACACTCTGATTTTGAGCAAAGAGCACTCTTCTACTCTTTTGTGTTACCTGTGGTGTCTGAACAGTGAGCTTGCTCAGAACAAAAGAACTGTGCTTCCTACGCACACAGGCCATATCTAGTTTAACTCTGCTTAGGAAACTCACAAGAACAGTAGCTCCTCTACACTCCAATACACTGTACTTGCTGGGAACAGACGCGAGTGCTATTTGCACTGTGTATGGCAATGGGAGTGCAATAGTGACTCTTCTTACCAGAAAACAACTCTTGCTCGTAGGACCAGAAACTGCATGTGATTCAACTCCATGTAAGACTGGGAAAAATATGCTAGCTCGCCTATAAGAAACACATTCTGCTTTTGAGAAAAGAGCACCCTTCTACTCTAATGTGTTTCCTATAGGGCCAGAACAGTGAGCTTGCTCAGAACAAAAGAACTGTGCTTCCTACACACACGGGCCATATCTAGTTCAACTCTGCTTAGGAAACTGACAAGAACAGTAGATCCTCTTCAGTCCAATACACTGTACATGCTGGGAACCGACGCCAGTGCTATTTGCTCTGTGTAAGACAATGGGAGCCCAATAGTGACTCTTCTTACCAGAAAACAACTCTTACTCCCAGGCCCAGAAACTGCATGTGATTCAACTCCACTTAGGACTGGGAAACAAACGCTAGCTCGCCTTACAAGAAACACACTCTGCTTTTGAGAAAAGAGCACTCTTCTCCTCTACTGTGTTTCCTATAGGGTCCAAACAGTGAGCTTGCTCAGAACAAAAGAACTGTGCTTCCTACACACACGGGCCATATCTAGTTCAACTCTGCTTAGGAAACTGACAAGAACAGTAGCTCCTCTTCAGTCCAATACAGTGTACTTGCTGGAACAGACAAGAGTGCTATTTGCACTGCATAAGGCAATGGGAGCACAATAGTGACTCTTCTTACCAGGAAACATCTCTTGCTCGTAGGACCAGAAACTGCATGTGATTTAACTCCATTTAGAACTGGGAAACAAACGCTAACTCGCCTTACAAGAAACACACTCTGCTTTTGAGAAAGAGCACTCTTGTACTCTACTGTGTTTCCTATAGGGCCAGAACAGTGAGTTTGCTCAGAACAAAAGAACTGTGCTCTCTACACAAACAGCCATATCTATTTCAATTCTGCTTAGGAAACTGACAAGAACAGTAGCTCCACTTCAGTCCAATACACTGTACATGCTAGGAACAGACACCAGTGCTATTTGCCCTGTGATGACAATGGGAGAGCAATAGTGACTCTTCTTACCAGAAAACAACCTTTGCTCCTAGGACCCGAAAATGCATGTGATTCAACTCCACTTAGGACTGGGAAACAAACGCTAGCTCGCCTTAAAATAAACACACTCTGCTTTTGAGAAAAGAGCACTCTTCTACTATACTGTGTTACCTATAGGGACAAAACAGTGAGCTTGCTCAGAACAAACGAACTCTGCTTCCTACACACACGGGCCATATCTAGTTCAACTCTGCTTAGGAAACTGACAAGAACAGTAGATCCACTTCAGTCCAATACACTGTACATGCTGGGAACAGACGCCAATGCTATTTGCTCTGTGTAAGACAATGGGAGCGCAATGGTGACTCTTCTTACCAGAAAACAACTCTTGCTTGTAGGACCAGAAACTGCATGTGATTCAACTCCATTTAGGACTGGGAAACAAACGCTAGCTCGCCTTACAAGAAACACACTCTGCTTTTTAGAAAAGAGCACTCTTCTACTCTACTGTGTTTCCTATAGGGCCAGAACAGTGAGCTTGCTCAGAACAAAAGAACTGTGCGTCCTACACACACGGGCCATATCTAGTTCAACTCTGCTTAGGAAACTGAGAAGAACAGTAGCTCCTATTCAGTCCAATTCACTGTTCTTGCTGGGAACAGAAGCGATTGCTATTTGCACTGTGCAGGGCAATGGAGGGCAATAGTGACTCTTCCTACCAGAAAACAACTCTTGCTCGTAGGACCAGAAACTGCATGTTATTCAACTCCACTTAGGACTGGGAAACAAACGCTAGCTCACCTTACAATAAATACACTCTGCTTTTGAGAAAAGACTACTCTTCTACTCTACTGTGTATTTTAAGGGGTCTGAATAGTGAGTATGCTCAGAACAAAAGAACTGTGCTTCCTACACACAAGGGCCATATATAGTTCAACTCTGCTTAGGAAACTGACAATAACAGTAGCTCCTCTTCATTCCAATACACTGTACTTGCTGGGAACAGACGCGAGTCCTATTTGCACTGTGTATGGCAACTGGAGCGCAATAGTGACTTTCTTTACCAGAAAACAACTCTTACTCGTAGGACCAAAAACTGCATGTGATTCAACTCCATTTATCCCTGTTAAACAAACGCTAGCTTGCCTTACAAAAAACACACTCTGCTTTTGAGAAAAGAGCACTCTTCTACTCTACTGTGTTTTCTATAGGGCCAGAACAGTGAGCTTGCTCAGAACAAAAGAACTGTGCTTCCTACACACACGGGCCATATCTAGTTCAACTCTGCTTAGGAAACTGACAAGAACAGGAGATCCTCTTCAGTCCAATACACTGTACATGCTGGGAACAGACGCCAGTGCTATTTGCCCTGTGTATGACAATGGGAGCACAAAAGTGACACTTCTTACCAGGAAAGAGCTCTTGCATGTAGGACCAGAAACTGCATGTGATTCAACTCCACTTAGGACTGGGAAACAAAGGCTAGCTCGCCTTACAAGAAACATACTCTGCTTTTGAGAAAAGAGCACTCTTCTACTCCACTGCATTTCCTATGGGGTCCGAAAGTGAGCTTGCTCAGAACAAAAGAGCTGTGCTTCCTACACACACAGGCCATATCTAGTTCAACTCTGCTTAGGAAACTGACAAGAACAGTAGTTCGTCTTCAGTCCAATACACTGTACTTGCTGGCAACAGACGCGAGTGCTATTTGCACTGTGTATGGCAATGGGAGCGCAATAGTGACTTTCCTTACAAGAAAACAACTCTTGATCGTAGGACCAGAAACTGCATGTGATTCAACTCCACTTAGGACTGGGAAACAAAGGCTAGCTCACCTTAAAGAAACACACTCTGCTTTTTAGAAAAGAGTACTCTTCTACCCCACTGAGTTTTTTACGGGGTCCAAATAGTGAGCTTGCTCGGAACAAAAGAACTGTGCTTCCTACACACAAGGGCCATATCTAGTTCAACTCTGGTTAGGAAACTGACAATAACAGTAGCTCTTCTTCATTCCAATACACTGTACTTGATGGGAACAGACGCGAGTGCTATTTGCACTGTGTATGGCAATGGGAGCGCAATAGTGACTCTTCTTACCAGAAAACAACTCTTGCTCGTAGGACCATAAATTGCATGTGATTCAACTGAATTTCTGACTGGGAAACAAAAGCTAGCTCGCCTTACAATAAACACACTCTGCTTTTGAGAAAAGAGCACTCTTCCACTCTACTGTGTTTCCTATAGGGGCAGAAGAGTGAGCTTGCTCAGAACAAAAGAACTGTGCTTTCTACACACACGGGCCATATCTAGTTCAATTCTGCTTAGGAAACTGAGAAGAACAGTAGATCCTCTTCAGTCCAACACACTGTACATGCTGGGAACATACGCCAGTGCTATTTGCCCTGTGTATGACAATGAGAGCTCAATAGTGACTCTTCTCACCAGAAAACAACTCTTGCTCGTAGGACCAGAAACTGCATGTGATTCAACTCCACTTAGGACTGGGAAACAAACGCTAGCTCACCTTACAAGAAAAACACTCTACTTTTGAGAAAAGAGCACTCTTCTACTCTACTGTGTTTCCTATGGGCTCCAAACAGTGAGCTTGCTCAGAACAAAAGAACTCTGCTTCCTACACACACGGGCCATATCTAGTTCAACTCTGCTTAGGAAACTGACAAGAACAGTAGCTCCTCTTCAGTCCAATACACTGTACTTGCTGGGAACAGACGTGAGTGCTATTTGCACTGTGTATGGCAATAGGAGTGCAATAGTGACTTCCCTTACCAGAAAACAACTCTTGCTCATAGGACCAAAAACTGCATATGATTCAACTCCATTTAGGACTGGGAATCAAACGCTATCTCGCCTTAAAGAAACACACTCTGCTTTTGAGAAAAGAGTACTCTTCTACCCTACTGAGTTTTTTACGGGGTCCAAATAGTGAGCTTGCTCAGAACAAAAGAACTGTGCTTCCTACACACAAGGGCCATATCTAGTTCAACTCTGGTTAGGAAACTGACAATAACAGTAGCTCTTCTTCATTCCAATACACTGTACTTGATGGGAACAGACGCGAGTGCTATTTGCACTGTGTATAGCAATGTGAGCACAATAGTGACTCTTCTTACCAGAAAACAACTCTTGCTCATAGGACCAGAAATTGCATATGATTCAACTGCATTTCTGACTGGGAAACAAATGCTAGCTCGCCGTACAAGAAACACACTCTGCTTTTGAGGAAAGACCACTCTTCTACTCTACTGTGTTTTCTATGGGGTCTGAACAGTGAGCTTGCTCAGAACAAAAGAACTGTGCTTCCTACACACACGGGCCATATCTAGTTCAACTCTGCTTAGGAAACTGACAAGAACAGTAGATCCACTTCAGTCCAATACACTGTACATGCTGCGAACAGACGCCTATGCTATTTGCTCTGTGTAAGACAATGGGAGCGCAATAGTGACTCTTCTTACCAGAAAACAACTCTTGCTTGTAGGACCAGAAACTGCATGTGATTCAACTCCATTTAGGACTGGGAAACAATCGCTAGCTTGCCTTACAAGAAACACACTCTGCTTTTGAGAAAAGTGCACTCTTCTACTCTACTGTGTTTCCTATAGGGCCAGAACAGTGAGCTTGCTCAGAACAAAAGAACTGTGCGTCCTACACACACGGGCCATATATAGTTCATATCTGCTTAGGAAACTGAGAAGAACAGTAGCTCCTATTCAGTCCAATTCACTGTTCTTGCTGGGAACAGAAGCGATTGCTATTTGCACTGTGCAGGGCAATGGAGGGCAATAGTGACTCTTCCTACCAGAAAACAACTCTTGCTCGTAGGACCAGAAACTGCATGTTATTCAACTCCACTTAGGACTGGGAACAAACGCTAGCTCGCCTTACAATAAACACACTCTGCTTTTGAGAAAAGAGCACTCTTCTACTCTACTGTGTATTTTATGGGGTCCGAATAGTGAGTATGCTCAGAACAAAAGAACTGTGCTTCCTACACACAAGGGCCATATATAGTTCAACTCTGCTTAGGAAACTGACAATAACAGTAGCTCCTCTTCATTCCAATACACTGTACTTGCTGGGAACAGACGCCAGTCCTATTTGCACTGTGTATGGCAATGGGAGCGCAATAGTGACTTTCTTTACCAGAAAACAACTCTTACTCGTAGGACCAAAAACTGCATGTGATTCAACTCCATTTATCCCTGTTAAACAAACGCTAGCTTGCCTTACAAAAAACACACTCTGCTTTTGAGAAAAGAGCACTCTTCTACTCTACTGTGTTTTCTATAGGGCCAGAACAGTGAGCTTGCTCAGAACAAAAGAACTGTGCTTCCTACACACACGGGCCATATCTAGTTCAACTCTGGTTAGGAAACTGACAAGAACAGGAGATCCTCTTCAGTCCAATACACTGTACATGCTGGGAACAGACGCCAGTGCTATTTGCCCTGTGTATGACAATGGGAGCACAAAAGTGACACTTCTTACCAGGAAAGAACTCTTGCATGTAGGACCAGAAACTGCATGTGATTCAACTCCACTTAGGACAGGGAAACAAAGGCTAGCTCGCCTTACAAGAAACATACTCTGCTTTTGAGAAAAGAGCACTCTTCTACTCCACTGCATTTCCTATGGGGTCCGAACAGTGAGCTTGCTCAGAACAAAAGAGCTGTGCTTCCTACACACACGGGCCATATCTAGTTCAACACTGCTTAGGAAACTGACAAGAACAGTAGTTCGTCTTCAGTCCAATACACTGTACTTGCTGGCAACAGACGCGAGTGCTATTTGAACTTTGTATGGCAATGGGAGCGCAATAGTGACTGTCCTTACCAGAAAACAACTCTTGATCGTAGGACCAGAAACTGCATGTGATTCAACTCCACTTAGGACTGGGAAACAAAGGCTAGCTCAACTTAAAGAAACACACTCTGCTTTTGAGAAAAGAGTACTCTTCTACCCTACTGAGTTTTTTACGGGGTCCAAATAGTGAGCTTGCTCGGAATAAAAGAACTGTGCTTCCTACACACAAGGGCCATATCTAGTTCAACTCTGGTTAGGAAACTGACAATAACAGTAGCTCTTCTTCATTCCAATACACTGTACTTGATGGGAACAGACGCGAGTGCTATTTGCACTGTGTATTGCAATGTGAGCGCAATAGTGACTCTTCTTACCAGAAAACAACTCTTGCTCGTAGGACCATAAATTGCATGTGATTCAACTGAATTTCTGACTGGGAAACAAAAGCTAGCTCGCCTTACAATAAACACACTCTGCTTTTGAGAAAAGAGCACTCTTCTACTCTACTGTGTTTCCTATAGGGGCAGAAGAGTGAGCTTGCTCAGAACAAAAGAACTGTGCTTTCTACACACACGGGCCATATCTAGTTCAATTCTGCTTAGGAAACTGAGAAGAAGAGTAGATCCTCTTCAGTCCAATACACTGTACATGGTGGGAACATACGCCAGTGCTATTTGCCCTGTGTATGACAATGAGAGCGCAATAGTGACTCTTCTCACCAGAAAACAACTCTTGCTCGTAGGACCCGAAACTGCATGTGATTCAACTCCACTTAGGACTGGGAAACAAACGCTAGCTCACCTTACAAGAAAAACACTCTACTTTTGAGAAAAGAGCACTCTTCTACTCTACTGTGTTTCCTATGGGGTCCAAACAGTGAGCTTGCTCAGAACAATAGAACTCTGCTTCCTACACACACGGGCCATATCTAGTTCAACTCTGCTTAGGAAACTGACAAGAACAGGAGATCCTCTTCAGTCCAATACACTGTACATGCTGGGAACAGACGCCAGTGCTATTTGCCCTGTGTATGACAATGGGAGCACAAAAGTGACACTTCTTACCAGGAATGAGCTCTTGCATGTAGGACCAGAAACTGCATGTGATTCAACTCCACTTAGGACTGGGAAACAAAGGCTAGCTCGCCTTACAAGAAACATACTCTGCTTTTGAGAAAAGAGCACTCTTCTACTCCACTGCATTTCCTATGGGGTCCGAAAGTGAGCTTGCTCAGAACAAAAGAGCTGTGCTTCCTACACACACGGGCCATATCTAGTTCAACTCTGCTTAGGAAACTGACAAGAACAGTAGCTCCTCTTCAGTCCAATACACTGTACTTGCTGGGAACAGACGTGAGTGCTATTTGCACTGTGTATGGCAATAGGAGTGCAATAGTGACTTCCCTTACCAGAAAACAACTCTTGCTCATAGGACCAAAAACTGCATATGATTCAACTCCATTTAGGACTGGGAATCAAACGCTATCTCGCCTTAAAGAAACACACTCTGCTTTTGAGAAAAGAGTACTCTTCTACCCTACTGAGTTTTTTACGGGGTCCAAATAGTGAGCTTGCTCAGAACAAAAGAACTGTGCTTCCTACACACAAGGGCCATATCTAGTTCAACTCTGGTTAGGAAACTGACAATAACAGTAGCTCTTCTTCATTCCAATACACTGTACTTGATGGGAACAGACGCGAGTGCTATTTGCACTGTGTATTGCAATGTGAGCGCAATAGTGACTCTTCTTACCAGAAAACAACTCTTGCTCATAGGACCAGAAATTGCATATGATTCAACTGCATTTCTGACTGGGAAACAAATGCTAGCTCGCCGTACAAGAAACACACTCTGCTTTTGAGAAAAGACCACTCTTCTACTCTACTGTGTTTTCTATGGGGTCTGAACAGTGAGCTTGCTCAGAACAAAAGAACTGTGCTTCCTACACACACGGGCCATATCTAGTTCAACTCTGCTTAGGAAACTGACAAGAACAGTAGATCCACTTCAGTCCAATACACTGTACATGCTGGGAACAGACGCCAATGCTATTTGCTCTGTGTAAGACAATGGGAGCGCAATAGTGACTCTTCTTACCAGAAAACAACTCTTGCTTGTAGGACCAGAAACTGCATGTGATTCAACTCCATTTAGGACTGGGAAACAATCGCTAGCTTGCCTTACAAGAAACACACTCTGCTT
Source organism: Peromyscus eremicus (assembly GCF_949786415.1). NCBI lineage: Eukaryota > Metazoa > Chordata > Mammalia > Rodentia > Cricetidae > Peromyscus > Peromyscus eremicus. The sequence continues at coordinate 4,340 of NW_026737184.1, read as the reverse complement.
TTGAGAAAAGTGCACTCTTCTACTCTACTGTGTTTCCTATAGGGCCAGAACAGTGAGCTTGCTCAGAACAAAAGAACTGTGCGTCCTACACACACGGGCCATATATAGTTCATATCTGCTTAGGAAACTGAGAAGAACAGTAGCTCCTATTCAGTCCAATTCACTGTTCTTGCTGGGAACAGAAGCGATTGCTATTTGCACTGTGCAGGGCAATGGAGGGCAATAGTGACTCTTCCTACCAGAAAACAACTCTTGCTCGTAGGACCAGAAACTGCATGTTATTCAACTCCACTTAGGACTGGGAACAAACGCTAGCTCGCCTTACAATAAACACACTCTGCTTTTGAGAAAAGAGCACTCTTCTACTCTACTGTGTATTTTATGGGGTCCGAATAGTGAGTATGCTCAGAACAAAAGAACTGTGCTTCCTACACACAAGGGCCATATATAGTTCAACTCTGCTTAGGAAACTGACAATAACAGTAGCTCCTCTTCATTCCAATACACTGTACTTGCTGGGAACAGACGCCAGTCCTATTTGCACTGTGTATGGCAATGGGAGCGCAATAGTGACTTTCTTTACCAGAAAACAACTCTTACTCGTAGGACCAAAAACTGCATGTGATTCAACTCCATTTATCCCTGTTAAACAAACGCTAGCTTGCCTTACAAAAAACACACTCTGCTTTTGAGAAAAGAGCACTCTTCTACTCTACTGTGTTTTCTATAGGGCCAGAACAGTGAGCTTGCTCAGAACAAAAGAACTGTGCTTCCTACACACACGGGCCATATCTAGTTCAACTCTGCTTAGGAAACTGACAAGAACAGGAGATCCTCTTCAGTCCAATACACTGTACATGCTGGGAACAGACGCCAGTGCTATTTGCCCTGTGTATGACAATGGGAGCACAAAAGTGACACTTCTTACCAGGAAAGAACTCTTGCATGTAGGACCAGAAACTGCATGTGATTCAACTCCACTTAGGACAGGGAAACAAAGGCTAGCTCGCCTTACAAGAAACATACTCTGCTTTTGAGAAAAGAGCACTCTTCTACTCCACTGCATTTCCTATGGGGTCCGAACAGTGAGCTTGCTCAGAACAAAAGAGCTGTGCTTCCTACACACACGGGCCATATCTAGTTCAACACTGCTTAGGAAACTGACAAGAACAGTAGTTCGTCTTCAGTCCAATACACTGTACTTGCTGGCAACAGACGCGAGTGCTATTTGAACTGTGTATGGCAATGGGAGCGCAATAGTGACTGTCCTTACCAGAAAACAACTCTTGATCGTAGGACCAGAAACTGCATGTGATTCAACTCCACTTAGGACTGGGAAACAAAGGCTAGCTCAACTTAAAGAAACACACTCTGCTTTTGAGAAAAGAGTACTCTTCTACCCTACTGAGTTTTTTACGGGGTCCAAATAGTGAGCTTGCTCGGAATAAAAGAACTGTGCTTCCTACACACAAGGGCCATGTCTAGTTCAACTCTGGTTAGGAAACTGACAATAACAGTAGCTCTTCTTCATTCCAATACACTGTACTTGATGGGAACAGACGCGAGTGCTATTTGCACTGTGTATTGCAATGTGAGCGCAATAGTGACTCTTCTTACCAGAAAACAACTCTTGCTCGTAGGACCATAAATTGCATGTGATTCAACTGAATTTCTGACTGGGAAACAAAAGCTAGCTCGCCTTACAATAAACACACTCTGCTTTTGAGAAAAGAGCACTCTTCTACTCTACTGTGTTTCCTATAGGGGCAGAAGAGTGAGCTTGCTCAGAACAAAAGAACTGTGCTTTCTACACACACGGGCCATATCTAGTTCAATTCTGCTTAGGAAACTGAGTTGAACAGTAGATCCTCTTCAGTCCAATACACTGTACATGCTGGGAACATACGCCAGTGCTATTTGCCCTGTGTATGACAATGAAAGCGCAATAGTGACTCTTCTCACCAGAAAACAACTCTTGCTCGTAGGACCCGAAACTGCATGTGATTCAACTCCACTTAGGACTGGGAAACAAACGCTAGCTCACCTTACAAGAAAAACACTCTACTTTTGAGAAAAGAGCACTCTTCTACTCTACTGTGTTTCCTATGGGGTCCAAACAGTGAGCTTGCTCAGAACAATAGAACTCTGCTTCCTACACACACGGGCCATATCTAGTTCAACTCTGCTTAGGAAACTGACAAGAACAGTAGCTCCTCTTCAGTCCAATACACTGTACTTGCTGGGAACAGACGTGAGTGCTATTTCCACTGTTTATGGCAATGGGAGCACAATAGTGACTCTTCTTACCAGAAAACAACTCTTGCTCATAGGAGCAAAAACTTCATGGGATTCAACTCCATTTAGGACTGGGAAATAAATGCTAGCTCGTCTCAAATAAACACACTCTACTTTTGAGAAAAGAGCACTCTTCTACTCTAGTGTTTTTCCTATAGGGCCAGAACAGTGAGCTTCCTCAGAAAAAAAGAACTGTGCTTCCTACACACACGGGCCACATCTAGTTCAAATATGCTTAGGAAACTGACAAGAACAGTAGCTCCTCTTCAGTCCAATACACTGTACATGCTGGGAACAGACGCCAGTGCTATTTTCCCTGTGTAAGACAATGGGAGCTCAATAGTGACTCTTCTTACCAGAAAACAACTATTTCTCGTAGGATCAGAATCTGCATGTGATACAACTCCATTTAGGAATTTGAAACAATCGCTAGCTCGCCTTACGAGAAACACTCTCTGCTTTTGAGAAAAGAGCACTCTTCTACTCTACTGTGTTTCCTATAGTGCCAGAACAGTGAGCTTGCTCAGTACAAAAGAACTGTGCTTCCTACACACACAGGCCATATCTAGTTCAACTCTGCTTAGGAAACTGAGAAGAACAGTAGATCCTCCTCAGGCCAATACACAGCACATGCTGGGAACAGACGCCAGTGCTATTTGCCCTTTATATGACAATAGGAGCACAATAGTGTCTCTTCTTACCAGAAAACAACTCTTGCTCGTAGGACCAGAAAATGCATGTGATTCAACTCCATTTAGGACTGGGAAACAATCGCTAGCTCTCCTTACAAGAAACACACTCTGCTTTTGAGAAAAGAGCACTCTTCTACTCTACTGTGTTTCCTATGGGGTCCAAACAGTGAGCTTGCTCAGAACAAAAGAACTGTGCTTCCTACACACACGGGCCATATCTAGTTCAACTCTGCTTAGGAAACTGAGAAGAACAGTAGCTCCTATTCAGTCCAATTCACTGTTCTTGCTGGGAACAGAAGCGATTGCTATTTGCACTGTGCAGGGCAATGGAGGGCAATAGTGACTCTTCCTACCAGAAAACAACTCTTGCTCGTAGGACCAGAAACTGCATGTTATTCAACTCCACTTAGGACTGGGAAACAAACGCTAGCTCGCCTTACAATAAACACACTCTGCTTTTGAGAAAAGAGTACTCTTCTACTCTACTGTGTATTTTATGGGGTCCGAATAGTGAGTATGCTCAGAACAAAAGAACTGTGCTTCCTACACACAAGGGCCATATATAGTTCAACTCTGCTTAGGAAACTGACAATAACAGTAGCTCCTCTTCATTCCAATACACTGTACTTGCTGGGAACAGACGCGAGTCCTATTTGCACTGTGTATGGCAATGGGAGCGCAATAGTGACTTTCTTTACCAGAAAACAACTCTTACTCGTAGTACCAAAAACTGCATGTGATTCAACTCCATTTATCCCTGTTAAACAAACGCTAGCTTGCCTTACAAAAAACACACTCTGCTTTTGAGAAAAGAGCACTCTTCTACTCTACTGTGTTTTCTATAGGGCCAGAACAGTGAGCTTGCTCAGAACAAAAGAACTGTGCTTCCTACACACACGGGCCATATCTAGTTCAACTCTGCTTAGGAAACTGACAAGAACAGGAGATCCTCTTCAGTCCAATACACTGTACATGCTGGGAACAGACGCCAGTGCTCTTTGCCCTGTTTATGACAATGGGAGCGCAAAAGTGACACTTCTTACCAGGAAAGAGCTCTTGCATGTAGGACCAGAAACTGCATGTGATTCAACTCCACTTAGGACTGGAAAACAAAGGCTAGCTCGCCTTACAAGAAACATACTCTGCTTTTGAGAAAAGAGCACTCTTCTACTCCACTGCATTTCCTATGGGGTCCGAACAGTGAGCTTGCTCAGAACAAAAGAGCTGTGCTTCCTACACACACGGGCCATATCTAGTTCAACTCTGCTTAGGAAACTGACAAGAACAGTAGCTCCTCTTCAGTCCAATACACTGTTCTTGCTGGGAACAGACGTGAGTGCTATTTGCACTGTG
>NW_026737183.1:0-48000 GCF_949786415.1 Peromyscus eremicus | reverse complement strand
GAAACAAACGCTAGCTCACCTTACAAGAAACACACTCTGCTTTTGAAAAAAGAGCACTCTTCTACTCTACTGTGTTTCCTATGGTGTCCGAACAGTGAGCTTGCTCAGAACAAAAGAACTGTGCTTCCTACACACACGGGCCATATCTAGTTCAACTCTGCTTAGGAAACTGACAAGAACAGTAGCTCCCCTTTAGTCCAATACACTGTACTTCCTGGGAACAGACGCGAGTGCTATTTGCACTGTGTACGACAAGGGGAGCGCAATAGTGACTTTTCTTACCATAAAAAACCTCTTGCTCATAGGACCAGAAACTGCATGGGATTCAACTCCATTTCTGACTGGGAAACAAACACTAGCTCGCCTTACAAGAAACACACTCTGCTTTTGAGAAAAGAGCAGTCTTCTACTCTACTGTGTTTCCTATGGGTCCCGAACATTCAGCTTGCTCATAACAAAAGAACTGTGCTTCCTACACACACGGGCCATGTCTAGTTCAACTCTGCTTTGGAAACTGACAAGAACAGTAGCTCCTCTTCAGTCCAATACACTATACTTGCTGGGAACAGACGGGAGTGCTATTTGCACTGTGTATGGCACTGGGAGCGCAATAGTGACTTTCCTTACCAGAAAACAACTCTTGCTTGTAGGACCAAAAACTGGATGTTATTCAACTCCATTTCGGACTGGGAAACAAAGGCTAGCTCGCCTTACAAGAAACACACTCTGCTTTTGAGAAAAGAGCACTCTTCTACTCTACTGTGTTTCCTATGGGGTCTGAACAGTGAGATTGCTCAGAACAAAAGAACTGTGCTTCCTACACACACGGGCCATATCTAGTTCAACTCTGCTTAGGAAACTGACAAGAACGGTAGCTCCTCTTCAGTCCAAAACACTGTACTAGCTGGGAAAAGATGCCAGTGCTATTTGCACTTTGTATGGCAATACGAGCACAATAGTGACTCTTCTTATCAGAAAACAACTCTTACTCATATGACAAGAAACTGCATGTGATTCAACTCCATTTAGGACTGGGAAACAAACGCTAGCTCTCCTTACAAGAAACACACTCTGCTTTGCGAAAAGAGCACTCTTCTACTCTACTGTGTATCCTATGGGGTCGGAACAGTGAGCTTGCTCAGAACAAAAGAACTGAGCTTCCTACAAACAGGGGCCATATCTAGATTAACTCTGCTTAGGAAACTGACAAGAACAGTAGCTCCGCTTCAGTCCAATACACTGTACTTGCTGGGAATAGACGTGAGTGCTATTTGCACTGTGTATGGAAATGGGAGCGCAATAGTGACTTTCCTTACCAGAAAACAACTCTTGCTCATAGGACCAAAAACTGCATGAGATTCAACTCCATTTAGGACTGGGAAACAACGCTATCTCGCCTTACAAAAAACACACTCTGCTTTTGAGTAAAGAGCACTCTTCTACTCTACTGTGTTTCCTAGGGGGTCTGACCAGTGAGCTTGCTCAGAACAAAAGAAATGTGCTTCCTACACACACGGGCCATATCTAGTTCATCTCTGCTTAGGAAAATGACAAGAACAGTAGCTCCTCTTCAGTCCAATACACTGTACTTGCTAAGAAGAGACGCGAGTGCTATTTGCAATGTGTATGGAAATGGGAGCGCAATAATGACTTTCCTTACCATAAAACACCTCTTGCTCATAGGACCATAAACTGCATGGGATTCAACTCCATTTCTGACTGGGAAACAAACACTAGCTCGCCTTACAAGAAACACACTCTGCTTTTGAGAAAAGAGCACTCTTCTACTCTACTGTGTTTCCTATGGGTCCCGAACATTCAGCTTGCTCATAACAAAAGAATTGTGCTTCCTACACACACGGGCCATATCTAGTTCAACTCTGCTTAGCAAACTGAGAAGAACAGTAGCTCCGCTTCAGTCCAATACACTATACTTGCTGGGAACAGACGGGATTGCTATTTGCACTGTGTATGGCACTGGGAGCCCAATAGTGACTTTCCTTACCAGAAAACAACTCTTGCTTGTAGGACCAAAAACTGGATGTTATTCAACTCCATTTCGGACTGGGAAACAAGGCCAGCTCGCCTTACAAGAAACACACTCTGCTTTTGAGAAAAGAGCACTCTTCTACTCTACTGTGTTTTCTATGGGGTCTGAACAGTGAGATTGCTCAGAACAAAAGAACTGTGCTTCCTACACACACGGGCCATATCTAGTTCAACTCTGCTTAGGAAACTGACAAGAACGGTAGCTCCTCTTCAGTCCAAAACACTGTACTAGCTGGGAAAAGATTCGAGTGCTATTTGCACTTTGTATGGCAATACGAGCACAATAGTGACTCTTCTTATCAGAAAACAACTCTTACTCATATGACAAGAAACTGCATGTGATTCAACTCCATTTAGGACTGGGAAACAAACGCTAGCTCGCCTTAAAAGAAACACACTCTGCTTTTGAGAAAAGAGCACTCTTCTACTCTACTGTGTTTCCTATTGGGTCCGAATAGTGAGCTTGCTCAGAACAAAAAAACTGTGATTCCTACACACACGGGACATATATCGTCCAACTCTGCTTAGGAAACTGACAAAACAGTAGCTCCACTTCAGTCCAATACACTGTACTTGCTGGGAACAGACGCGAGTGCTATTTGCACTGTGTATGTAAATGAGAGCGCAATAGTGACTTTCCTTACCAGAAAACTACTCTTGGTCGTAGGACCAAAAACTGCATGTGATTCAACTCCATTTAGGACTGGGAAACAAACGCTAGCTCGCCTTACAAAAAACACACTCTGCTTTTGAGAACAGAGCACTCTTCTACTCTACTGTGTTTCCTATAGGGCCAGAACAGTGAGCTTGCTCAGAACAAAAGAACTGTGCTTCCTACACACAGGGGCCATAGATAGTTATACTCTGCTTAGGAAACTGACAAGAACAGTAGCTCCTCTTCAGTCCAATACACTGTACATGCTGGGAACAGACGCCAGGGCTATTTGCCCTTTGTATGACAATGGGAGCACAATAGTGACTCTTCTTACCAGAAAACAACTCTTGCTCATAGGACCAGAAACTGGATGTGATTCAACTCCATTTAGGACTGGGAAACAAACGCTAGCTCTCCTTACAAGAAACACACTCTGCTTTGCGAAAAGAGCACTCTTCTACTCTACTGTGTATCCTATGGGGTCGGAACAGTGAGCTTGCTCAGAACAAAAGAACTGAGCTTCCTACAAACAGGGGTCATATCTAGGTTAACTCTGCTTAGGAAACTGACAAGAACAGTAGCTCCGCTTCAGTCCAATACACTGTACTTGCTGGGAACAGACACCAGTGCTATTTGCCCTGTGTGTGACAATGGGAACGCAATAGTGACTCTTCTTACCAGAAAACAACTCTTGCTCGTAGGACAAGAAACTGCATGTGATTCAACTGCATTTAGGACTGGGAAACAAACGCTAGCTTGCCTAACAAGAAACACACTCTGCTTTTGAGAAAAGAGCACTCTACTACTCAACTGTGTATCCTATGGGTTCCGAAGAGTGAGCTTGCTCAGAACAAAAGAACTGTGCTTCCTACACACACGGGCCATATCTAGTTCAACTCTGCTTAGGAAACTGACAAGAACAGTAGCTCCTCTTCAGTCCAATACACTGTACTTGCTGGTAACAGATGCGAGTGCTATTTGCACTGTGTATGGCAATGGGAGTGCAATAGTGACTTTCCTTATCAGAAAACAACTCTTGCTCGTAGGACCAGAAACTGCATGTGATTCAGCTCCATTTAGGACTGGGAAACAAATGCTAGCTTGCCTTACAAGAAACACACTCTGCTTTTGAGAAACGAGCACTCTTCTACTCTACTGTGTTTCCTATAGGGTCCGAATAGTGAGCTTGCTCAGAACAAAAGAACTGTGTTTCCTAAACACACGGACCATATGTAGTTCAACTCTGCTTAGGAAACTGACAAGAACAGTAGCTCCTATTCAGTCCAATACACTGTACTTGCTGAAGAGACGCGAGTGCTATTTGCACTGTGTATGGCAATAGGAGCACAATAGTGACTCTTCTTATCAGAAAACAACTCTTACTCATAGGACAAGAAACTGCATGGGATTCAACTCCATTTCTGACTGGGAAACAAACACTAGCTCGCCTTACAAGAAAGACTCTCTGATTTTGAGAAAAGAGCACTCTTCTACTCTACTGAGTTTCCTATGGGGTCCGAATAGTGAGCTTGCTCAGAACAAAAGAACTGTGATTCCTACACACACGGGACATATCTCGTTCAACTCTGCTTAGGAAACTGACAAGAACAGTAGCTCCGCTTCAGTCCAATACACTGTACTTGCTGGGAACAGACGCGAGTGTTATTTGCACTGTGTATGGAAATGGGAGCGCAATAGTGACTTTCCTTACCAGAAAACAACTCTTGCTCGTAGGACCAGAAACTGCATGGGATTCAACTCCATTTCTGACTGGGAAACAAACACTAGCTCGCCTTACAAGAAACACACTCTGCTTTTGAGAAAAGAGCACTCTTCTACTCTACTGTGTTTCCTATGGGGTCCGAACAGTGAGCTTGCTCAGAACAAAAGAACTGTGCTTCCTACACACACGGGCCATATCTAGTTCAACTCTGCTTAGGAAACTGACAAGAACAGTAGCTCCTCTTCAGTCCAATACACTGTACTTGCTGGGAACAGACGCGAGTGCTATTTGCACTGTGTATGGCAATGGGAGCGCAATAGTCACTTTCCTTACCAGAAAACAACTCCTGCTCATAGGACCAGAAACTGCATGTGATTCAGCTCCATTTAGGACTGGGAAACAAATGCTAGCTCGCCTTACAAGAAACACACTCTGCTTTTGAGAAAAGAGCACTCTTCTACTCTACTGTGTTTCCTTTGGGGTCCGAACAGTGAGCTTGCTCAGAACAAAAGAACTGTGCTTCCTACACACACGGACCATATGTAGTTCAACTCTGCTTAGGAAACTGACAAGAACAGTAGCTCCTATTCAGTCCAATACACTGTACTTTCTGGGAATAGACGCGAGTGCTATTTGCACTGTGTATGTAAATGGGAGCGCAATAGTGACTTTCCTTACCAGAAAACACCTCTTACTCATAGGACAAGAAACTGCATGGGATTCAGCTCCATTTAGGACTGGGAAACAAATGCTAGCTCGCCTTACAAGAAACACACTCTGCTTTTGAGAAAAGCGCACTCTTCTACTCTACTGTGTTTCCTATAGGGCCAGAACAGTGAGCTTGCTCAGAACAAAAGAATTGTGCTTCATACAAATACTGCCATATCTAGTTCAATTCTGCTTAGGAAACTGAAAACAATAGTAGCTCCTCTTCAGTCCAATACAATGTACATGCTGGGAACAGATGCCAGAGCTATTTGCCCTGTGTATGACAATGGGAGCGCGATAGTGACTCTTCTTACCAGAAAAAAACTCTTGCTCGTAGGACAAGAATCTGCATGTGATTCAACTCCATTTAGGACTGGGAAACAAACGCTAGCTCGCCTAACAAGAAACACCCTCTGCTTTTGAGAAAAGAGCACTCTTCTACTCTACTGTGTTTCCTATGGGGTCCGAACAGTGAGCTTACTCAGAACAAAAGAACTGTGCTTCCTACATACACGGGCCATATCTAGTTCAACTCTACTTCAGAAACTGACAAGAACGGTAGCTCCTCTTCAGTCCAATACACTGTACTAGCTGGGAACAGACGCGAATGCTATTTGCCCTGTGTATGGCAATAGGAGCACAATAGTGACTCTTCTTATCAGAAAACAACTCTTACTCATAGGACAAGAAACTGCATGGGATTCAACTCCATTTCTCACTGGGAAACAAACATTAGCTCGCCTTACAAGAAACACACTCTGCTTTTGAGAAAAGAGCACTCTTCCACTCTACTGTTTTTCCTATGGGGTCCGAATAGTGAGCTTGCTCAGAACAAAAGAACTGTGCTTCCTACACACAGGGGCCATATCTAGTTCAACCCTGCTTCGGAAACTGACAAGAACAGCAGCTCCGCTTCAGTCCAATACACTGTACTTGCTGGGAACAGATGCGAGTGCTATTTACACTGTATTTGGCAATGGGAGCGCAACAGTGACTTTATTACCAGAAAACAACTCTTGCTCGTAGGACCAAAAACTGCATGTGATTCAACTCCATTTAGGACTGGGAAACAAACGCTAGCTTGCCTAACAAGAAACACACTCTGCTTTTGAGAAAAGAGCACTCTTCTACTCGACTGTGTATCCTATGGGGTCCGAACAGTGAGCTTGCTCAGAACAAAAGAACTGTGCTTCCTACACACAGGGGCCATAATTAGTTCAACTCTGCTTAGGAAACTGACAAGAACAGTACCTCCTCTTCAGTCCAATACACTGTACTTGCTGGGAACAGACACGAGTGCTATTGGCACTGTGTATGCATGGGAGCGCAATAGTGACTTTCCTTACCAGAAAACAACTCTTGCTCTCAGGACCAGAAACTGCATGTGATACAGCTCCACTTAGGACTGAGAAACAAATGCTACCTCGCCTTACAAGAAACACACTCTGCTTTTGATAAAATTGCACTCTTCTACTCTACTGTGTTTCCTATGGGGTCCAAACAGTGAGCTTGCTCAGAACAAAAGAACTGTGATTCCTACACACACGAACCATATGTAGTTCAACTCTGCTTAGGAAACTGACAAGAACAGTAGCTCCTATTCAGTCCAATACACTGTACTTGCTGGGAACAGACGCGAGTGCTATTTGCACTGTGTATGGCAATAGGAGCACAATAGTGTCTCTTCTTATCAGAAAACAACTCTTGCTCATAAGACCAGAAACTGCATGGGATTCAACTCCATTTCTGACTGGGAAACAATCACTAGCTCGCCTTACAAGAAAGACACTCTGATTTTGAGAAAAGAGCACTCTTCTACTCTACTGTGTTTCCTATGGGGTCCGAATAATGAGCTTGCTCAGAACAAAAGAACTGTGCTTCCTACACACAGGGGCCATATCTAGTTCAACTCTGCTTAGGAAACTGACAAGAACAGTAGCTCCGCTTCAGTCCAATACACTGTACTTGCTGGGAACAGACGCGAGTGCTGTTTGAACTGTGTATGGAAATGGGAGCGCAATAGTGACTTTCCTTACCATAAAACACCTCTTGCGCGTAGGACCAAAAACTGCATGGGATTCAACTCCATTTCTGACTGGGAAACAAACAATAGCTCGCCTTACAAGAAACACACTCTGCTTTTGAGAAAAGAGCACTCTTCTACTCTACTGTGTTTCCTATGGGGTCCGAATAGAGAGCTTGCTCAGAACAAAAGAACTGTGCTTCCTACACACAGGGGCCATATCTAGTTCAACTCTGCTTAGCAAACTGAGAAGAACAGTAGCTCCGCTTCAGTCCAATACACTGTACTTGCTGGGAACAGATGCGAGTGCTATTTACACTGTGTATGGCAATTGGAGCGCAACAGTGACTTTATTACCAGAAAACAACTCTTGCTCGTAGGAACAAAAACTGCATGTGATTCAACTCCATTTAGGACTGGGAAACAAACGCTAGCTCACCTTACAAGAAACACACTCTGCTTTTGAGAAAAGAGCACTCTTTTACTCTACTGTGTTTCCTATGGGGTCCGAACATTGAGCTTGCTCAGAACAAAAGAACTGTGCTTCCTACACACACGGGCCATATATAGTTCAACTCTGCTTAGGAAACTGACAAGAACAGTACCTCCTCTTCAGTCCAATACACTGTACTTGCTGGGAACAGACGCGAGTGCTATTTGCACTGTGTATGTAAATGGGAGCGCAATAGTGACTTTCCTTACCAGAAAACAACTCTTGGTCATAGGACAAGAAACTGCAGTGATTCAACTCCATTTAGGACTGGGAAACAAACACTATCTCGTCTTACAAAAAACACACTCTGCTTTTGAGAAAAGAGCACTCTTCTACTCTACTGTGTTTTCTAGGGGTTCTGAACAGTGATCTTGCTCAGAACGAAAGTACTGTGCTTCCTACACACACGGGCCTTATCTAGTTCATCTCTGCTTAGGAAACTGACAAGAACAGTATCTCCGCTTCAGTCCAATACACTGTACTTGCTGGGAACAGACGCGAGTGCTATTTGAACTGTGTATGGAAATGGGAGCGCAATAGTGACTTTCCTTACCATAAAACACCTCTTGCTCGTAGGACCAAAAACTGCATGGGATTCAACTCCATTTCTGACTGGGAAACAAACAATAGCTCGCCTTACAAGAAACACACTCTGCTTTTGAGAAAAGAGCACTCTTCTACTCTACTGTGTTTCCTATGGGGTCCGAATAGAGAGCTTGCTCAGAACAAAAGAACTGTGCTTCCTACACACAGGGGCCATATCTAGTTCAACTCTGCTTAGCAAACTGAGAAGAACAGTAGCTCCGCTTCAGTCCAATACACTGTACTTGCTGGGAACAGATGCGAGTGCTATTTACACTGTGTATGGCAATTGGAGCGCAACAGTGACTTTATTACCAGAAAACAACTCTTGCTCGTAGGAACAAAAACTGCATGTGATTCAACTCCATTTAGGACTGGGAAACAAACGCTAGCTCGCCTTACAAGAAACACACTCTGCTTTTGAGAAAAGAGCACTCTTTTACTCTACTGTGTTTCCTATGGGGTCCGAACATTGAGCTTGCTCAGAACAAAAGAACTGTGCTTCCTACACACACGGGCCATATATAGTTCAACTCTGCTTAGGAAACTGACAAGAACAGTACCTCCTCTTCAGTCCAATACACTGTACTTGCTGGGAACAGACGCGAGTGCTATTTGCACTGTGTATGGCAATGGGAGTGCAATAGTGACTTTCCTTACCAGAAAACAACTCTTGCTCGTAGGACCAGAAACTGCATGTGATTCAGCTCCATTTAGCACGGGAAACAAATGCTAGCTCGCCTTACAAGAAACACACTCTGCTTTTGAGAAAAGAGCACTCGTCTACACTACTGTGTTTCCTATGGGGTCCGAACAGTGAGCTTGCTCAGAACAAAAGAACTGTGCTTCCTACACACACGGACCATATGTAGTTCAACTCTGCTTAGGAAACTGACAAGAACAGTAGCTCCAATTCAGTCCAATACACTGTACTTGCTGGGAAAAGAGGCGAGTGCTATTTGCACTGTGTATGGCAATAGGAGCACAATAGTGACCTTTCTTATCAGAAAACAACTCTTGCTCATAGGACCAGAAACTGCATGGGATTCAACGCCATTTCTGACTGGGAAACAAACACTAGCTCGCCTTACAAGAAACACACTCTGCTTTTGAGAAAAGAGCACTCTTCTACTCTACTGTGTTTCCTATGGGGTCCGAATAGTGAGCTTGCTCAGAACAAAAGAACTGTGCTTCCTACACACAGGGGCCATATATAGTTCAACTCTGCTTAGCAAACTGAGAAAACAGTAGCTCCGCTTCAGTCCAATACACTGTACTTGCTGGGAACAGATGCGAGTGCTATTTACACTGTGTATGGCAATAGGAGCGCAACAGTGACTTTATTACCAGAAAACAACTCTTGCTCTTAGGACAAAAAACTGCATGTGATTCAACTCCATTTAGGACTGGGAAACAAACGCTAGCTCTCATTACAAGAAACACACTCTGCTTTTGAGAAAAGAGCACTCTTCTACTCTAGTGTGTTTCTTATTGGGCCAGAACAGTGAGCTTGCTCAGAACAAAAGAACTGTGCTTCATACAAATACTGCCATATATAGTTCAACTCTGCTTAGGAAACTGAAAAGAACAGTAGCTCCTGTTCAGTCCAATACACTGTACATGCTGGGAACAGACGCCAGTGCTATTTGACCTGTGTATGACAATGGGAGCGCAATAGTAACTCTTATTACCAGAAAACAACTCTTGCTCATAGGACAAGAAACTGCATGTGATTCAACTCCATTTAGGACTGGGAAACAAACGCTAGCTTGCCTAACAAGAAACACACTCTGCTTTTGAGAAAAGAGCACTCTTCTACTCGACTGTGTATCCTATGGGGTCCGAACAGTGAGCTTGCTCAGAACAAAAGAACTGTGCTTCCTACACACAGGGGCCATAATTAGTTCAACTCTGCTTAGGAAACTGACAAGAACAGTACCTCCTCTTCAGTCCAATACACTGTACTTGCTGGGAACAGACACGAGTGCTATTGGCACTGTGTATGCATGGGAGCGCAATAGTGACTTTCCTTACCAGAAAACAACTCTTGCTCTCAGGACCAGAAACTGCATGTGACAGCTCCACTTAGGACTGAGAAACAAATGCTACCTCGCCTTACAAGAAACACACTCTGCTTTTGATAAAATTGCACTCTTCTACTCTACTGTGTTTCCTATGGGGTCCGAACAGTGAGCTTGCTCAGAACAAAAGAACTGTGATTCCTACACACACGAACCATATGTAGTTCAACTCTGCTTAGGAAACTGACAAGAACAGTAGCTCCTATTCAGTCCAATACACTGTACTTGCTGGGAACAGACGCGAGTGCTATTTGCACTGTGTATGGCAATAGGAGCACAATAGTGTCTCTTCTTATCAGAAAACAACTCTTGCTCATAGGACCAGAAACTGCATGGGATTCAACTCCATTTCTGACTGGGAAACAATCACTAGCTCGCCTTACAAGAAAGACACTCTGATTTTGAGAAAAGAGCACTCTTCTACTCTACTGTGTTTCCTATGGGGTCCGAATAATGAGCTTGCTCAGAACAAAAGAACTGTGCTTCCTACACACAGGGGCCATATCTAGTTCAACTCTGCTTAGGAAACTGACAAGAACAGTAGCTACGCTTCAGTCCAATACACTGTACTTGCTGGGAACAGATGTGAGTGCTATTTGCACTGTGTATGGCAATGGGAGCGCAATAGTGACTTTATTACCAGAAAACAACTCTTGCTCATAGGACCAGAAACTGCATGAGATTCAACTACATTTCTGACTTTGAAACAAACACTAGCTCGCCTTACAAAAAAGACACTCTGCTTTTGAGAAAAGAGCACTCTTCTACTCTAATGTGTTTCCTATGGGGTCCTAATAGTGAGCTTGCTCAGAACAAAAGAACTGTGCTTCCTACACACATGGGCCATATCTAGTACAACTCTGCTTAGGAAACTGACAAGAACAGTAGCTCCGCTTCAGTCCAATACACTGTACTTGCTGGGAACAGACGCGAGTGTTATTTGCACTGTGTATGGAAATGGGAGCGCAATAGTGACTTTCCTTACCAGAAAACAACTCTTGCTCGTAGGACCAGAAACTGCATGGGATTCAACTCCATTTCTGACTGGGAAACAAACACTAGCTCGCCTTACAAGAAACACACTCTGCTTTTGAGAAAAGAGCACTCTTCTACTCTACTGTGTTTCCTATGGGGTCCGAACAGTGAGCTTGCTCAGAACAAAAGAACTGTGCTTCCTACACACACGGGCCATATCTAGTTCAACTCTGCTTAGGAAACTGACAAGAACAGTAGCTCCTCTTCAGTCCAATACACTGTACTTGCTGGGAACAGACGCGAGTGCTATTTGCACTGTGTATGGCAATGGGAGCGCAATAGTCACTTTCCTTACCAGAAAACAACTCTTGCTCATAGGACCAGAAACTGCATGTGATTCAGCTCCATTTAGGACTGGGAAACAAATGCTAGCTCGCCTTACAAGAAACACACTCTGCTTTTGAGAAAAGAGCACTCTTCTACTCTACTGTGTTTCCTTTGGGGTCCGAACAGTGAGCTTGCTCAGAACAAAAGAACTGTGCTTCCTACACACACGGACCATATGTAGTTCAACTCTGCTTATGAAACTGACAAGAACAGTAGCTCCTATTCAGTCCAATACACTGTAATTTCTGGGAATAGACGCGAGTGCTATTTGCACTGTGTATGTAAATGGGAGCGCAATAGTGACTTTCCTTACCAGAAAACACCTCTTGCTCGTAGGACCAGAAACTGCATGGGATTCAACTCCATTTAGGACTGGGAAACAAACACTATCTCGCCTTACAAGAAACACACTCTGCTTTTGAGAAAAGCGCACTCTTCTACTCTACTGTGTTTCCTATAGGGCCAGAACAGTGAGCTTGCTCAGAACAAAAGAATTGTGCTTCATACAAATACTGCCATATCTAGTTCAATTCTGCTTAGGAAAGTGAAAACAACAGTAGCTCCTCTTCAGTCCAATACAATGTACATGCTGGGAACAGATGCCAGAGCTATTTGCCCTGTGTATGACAATGGGAGCGCGATAGTGACTCTTCTTACCAGAAAAATACTCTTGCTCGTAGGACAAGAATCTGCATGTGATTCAACTCCATTTAGGACTGGGAAACAAACGCTAGCTCGCCTAACAAGAAACACCCTCTGCTTTTGAGAAAAGAGCACTCTTCTACTCTACTGTGTTTCCTATGGGGTCCGAACAGTGAGCTTACTCAGAACAAAAGAACTGTGCTTCCTACATACACGGGCCATATCTAGTTCAACTCTACTTCAGAAACTGACAAGAACGGTAGCTCCTCTTCAGTCCAATACACTGTACTAGCTGGGAACAGACGCGAATGCTATTTGCCCTGTGTATGGCAATAGGAGCACAATAGTGACTCTTCTTATCAGAAAACAACTCTTGCTCATAGGACCAGAAACTGCATGGGATTCAACGCCATTTCTGACTGGGAAACAAACACTAGCTCGCCTTACAAGAAACACACTCTGCTTTTGAGAAAAGAGCACTCTTCTACTCTACTGTGTTTCCTATGGGGTCCGAATAGTGAGCTTGCTCAGAACAAAAGAACTGTGCTTCCTACACACAGGGGCCATATCTAGTTCAACTCTGCTTAGCAAACTGAGAAAACAGTAGCTCCGCTTCAGTCCAATACACTGTACTTGCTGGGAACAGATGCGAGTGCTATTTACACTGTGTATGGCAATAGGAGCGCAACAGTGACTTTATTACCAGAAAACAACTCTTGCTCTTAGGACCAAAAACTGCATGTGATTCAACTCCATTTAGGACTGGGAAACAAACGCTAGCTCTCATTACAAGAAACACACTCTGCTTTTGAGAAAAGAGCACTCTTCTACTCTAGTGTGTTTCTTATTGGGCCAGAACAGTGAGCTTGCTCAGAACAAAAGAACTGTGCTTCATACAAATACTGCCATATATAGTTCAACTCTGCTTAGGAAACTGAAAAGAACAGTAGCTCCTGTTCAGTCCAATACACTGTACATGCTGGGAACAGACGCCAGTGCTATTTGACCTGTGTATGACAATGGGAGCGCAATAGTAACTCTTATTACCAGAAAACAACTCTTGCTCATAGGACAAGAAACTGCATGTGATTCAACTCCATTTAGGACTGGGAAACAAACGCTAGCTTGCCTAACAAGAAACACACTCTGCTTTTGAGAAAAGAGCACTCTTCTACTCGACTGTGTATCCTATGGGGTCCGAACAGTGAGCTTGCTCAGAACAAAAGAACTGTGCTTCCTACACACAGGGGCCATAATTAGTTCAACTCTGCTTAGGAAACTGACAAGAACAGTACCTCCTCTTCAGTCCAATACACTGTACTTGCTGGGAACAGACACGAGTGCTATTGGCACTGTGTATGCATGGGAGCACAATAGTGACTTTCATTACCAGAAAACAACTCTTGCTCTCAGGACCAGAAACTGCATGTGACAGCTCCACTTAGGACTGAGAAACAAATGCTACCTCGCCTTACAAGAAACACACTCTGCTTTTGATAAAATTGCACTCTTCTACTCTACTGTGTTTCCTATGGGGTCCGAACAATGAGCTTGCTCAGAACAAAAGAACTGTGATTCCTACACACACGAACCATATGTAGTTCAACTCTGCTTAGGAAACTGACAAGAACAGTAGCTCCTATTCAGTCCAATACACTGTACTTGCTGGGAACAGACGCGAGTGCTATTTGCACTGTGTATGGCAATAGGAGCACAATAGTGTCTCTTCTTATCAGAAAACAACTCTTGCTCATAGGACCAGAAACTGCATGGGATTCAACTCCATTTCTGACTGGGAAACAATCACTAGCTCGCCTTACAAGAAAGACACTCTGATTTTGAGAAAAGAGCACTCTTCTACTCTAATGTGTTTCCTATGGGGTCCTAATAGTGAGCTTGCTCAGAACAAAAGAACTGTGCTTCCTACACACATGGGCCATATCTAGTACAACTCTGCTTAGGAAACTGACAAGAACAGTAGCTCCGCTTCAGTCCAATACACTGTACTTGCTGGGAACAGACGCGAGTGTTATTTGCACTGTGTATGGAAATGGGAGCGCAACAGTGACTTTCCTTACCAGAAAACAACTCTTGCTCGTAGGACCAGAAACTGCATGGGATTCAACTCCATTTCTGACTGGGAAACAAACACTAGCTCGCCTTACAAGAAACACACTCTGCTTTTGAGAAAAGAGCACTCTTCTACTCTACTGTGTTTCCTATGGGGTCCGAACAGTGAGCTTGCTCAGAACAAAAGAACTGTGCTTCCTACACACACGGGCCATATCTAGTTCAACTCTGCTTAGGAAACTGACAAGAACAGTAGCTCCTCTTCAGTCCAATACACTGTACTTGCTGGGAACAGACGCGAGTGCTATTTGCACTGTGTATGGCAATGGGAGCGCAATAGTCACTTTCCTTACCAGAAAACAACTCTTGCTCATAGGACCAGAAACTGCATGTGATTCAGCTCCATTTAGGACTGGGAAACAAATGCTAGCTCGCCTTACAAGAAACACACTCTGCTTTTGAGAAAAGAGCACTCTTCTACTCTACTGTGTTTCCTTTGGGGTCCGAACAGTGAGCTTGCTCAGAACAAAAGAACTGTGCTTCCTACACACACGGACCATATGTAGTTCAACTCTGCTTAGGAAACTGACAAGAACAGTAGCTCCTATTCAGTCCAATACACTGTACTTTCTGGGAATAGACGCGAGTGCTATTTGCACTGTGTATGTAAATGGGAGAGCAATAGTGACTTTCCTTACCAGAAAACACCTCTTGCTTGTAGGACCAGAAACTGCATGGGATTCAACTCCATTTAGGACTGGGAAACAAACACTATCTCGCCTTACAAGAAACACACTCTGCTTTTGAGAAAAGCGCACTCTTCTACTCTACTGTGTTTCCTATAGGGCCAGAACAGTGAGCTTGCTCAGAACAAAAGAATTGTGCTTCATACAAATACTGCCATATCTAGTTCAATTCTGCTTAGGAAACTGAAAACAACAGTAGCTCCTCTTCAGTCCAATAC
The DNA here is from genome assembly GCF_949786415.1 of Peromyscus eremicus. NCBI lineage: Eukaryota > Metazoa > Chordata > Mammalia > Rodentia > Cricetidae > Peromyscus > Peromyscus eremicus. Next base: position 32,648 of record NW_026737183.1, on the reverse strand, counting down.
AATGTACATGCTGGGAACAGATGCCAGAGCTATTTGCCCTGTGTATGACAATGGGAGCGCGATAGTGACTCTTCTTACCAGAAAAAAACTCTTGCTCGTAGGACAAGAATCTGCATGTGATTCAACTCCATTTAGGACTGGGAAACAAACGCTAGCTCGCCTAACAAGAAACACCCTCTGCTTTTGAGAAAAGAGCACTCTTCTACTCTACTGTGTTTCCTATGGGGTCCGAAGAGTGAGCTTACTCAGAACAAAAGAACTGTGCTTCCTACATACACGGGCCATATCTAGTTCAACTCTACTTCAGAAACTGACAAGAACGGTAGCTCCTCTTCAGTCCAATACACTGTACTAGCTGGGAACAGACGCGAATCCTATTTGCCCTGTGTATGGCAATAGGAGCACAATAGTGACTCTTCTTATCAGAAAACAACTCTTACTCATAGGACAAGAAACTGCATGGGATTCAACTCCATTTCTCACTGGGAAACAAACATTAGCTCGCCTTACAAGAAACACACTCTGCTTTTGAGAAAAGAGCACTCTTCTACTCTACTGTTTTTCCTATGGGGTCCGAATAGTGAGCTTGCTCAGAACAAAAGAACTGTGCTTCCTACACACAGGGGCCATATCTAGTTCAACCCTGCTTCGGAAACTGACAAGAACAGCAGCTCCGCTTCAGTCCAATACACTGTACTTGCTGGGAACAGATGCGAGTGCTATTTACACTGTCTTTGGCAATGGGAGCGCAACAGTGACTTTATTACCAGAAAACAACTCTTGCTCGTAGGACCAAAAACTGCATGTGATTCAACTCCATTTAGGACTGGGAAACAAACGCTAGCTTGCCTAACAAGAAACACACTCTGCTTTTGAGAAAAGAGCACTCTTCTACTCGACTGTGTATCCTATGGGGTCCGAACAGTGAGCTTGCTCAGAACAAAAGAACTGTGCTTCCTACACACAGGGGCCATAATTAGTTCAACTCTGCTTAGGAAACTGACAAGAACAGTACCTCCTCTTCAGTCCAATACACTGTACTTGCTGGGAACAGACACGAGTGCTATTGGCACTGTGTATGCATGGGAGCGCAATAGTGACTTTCCTTACCAGAAAACAACTCTTGCTCTCAGGACCAGAAACTGCATGTGATACAGCTCCACTTAGGACTGAGAAACAAATGCTACCTCGCCTTACAAGAAACACACTCTGCTTTTGATAAAATTGCACTCTTCTACTCTACTGTGTTTCCTATGGGGTCCAAACAGTGAGCTTGCTCAGAACAAAAGAACTGTGATTCCTACACACACGAACCATATGTAGTTCAACTCTGCTTAGGAAACTGACAAGAACAGTAGCTCCTATTCAGTCCAATACACTGTACTTGCTGGGAACAGACGCGAGTGCTATTTGCACTGTGTATGGCAATAGGAGCACAATAGTGTCTCTTCTTATCAGAAAACAACTCTTGCTCATAGGACCAGAAACTGCATGGGATTCAACTCCATTTCTGACTGGGAAACAATCACTAGCTCGCCTTACAAGAAAGACACTCTGATTTTGAGAAAAGAGCACTCTTCTACTCTACTGTGTTTCCTATGGGGTCCGAATAATGAGCTTGCTCAGAACAAAAGAACTGTGCTTCCTACACACAGGGGCCATATCTAGTTCAACTCTGCTTAGGAAACTGACAAGAACAGTAGCTCCGCTTCAGTCCAATACACTGTACTTGCTGGGAACAGACGCGAGTGCTATTTGAACTGTGTATGGAAATGGGAGCGCAATAGTGACTTTCCTTACCATAAAACACCTCTTGCGCGTAGGACCAAAAACTGCATGGGATTCAACTCCTTTTCTGACTGGGAAACAAACAATAGCTCGCCTTACAAGAAACACACTCTGCTTTTGAGAAAAGAGCACTCTTCTACTCTACTGTGTTTCCTATGGGGTCCGAATAGAGAGCTTGCTCAGAACAAAAGAACTGTGCTTCCTACACTCAGGGGCCATATCTAGTTCAACTCTGCTTAGCAAACTGAGAAGAACAGTAGCTCCGCTTCAGTCCAATACACTGTACTTGCTGGGAACAGATGCGAGTGCTATTTACACTGTGTATGGCAATTGGAGCGCAACAGTGACTTTATTACCAGAAAACAACTCTTGCTCGTAGGAACAAAAACTGCATGTGATTCAACTCCATTTAGGACTGGGAAACAAACGCTAGCTCGCCTTACAAGAAACACACTCTGCTTTTGAGAAAAGAGCACTCTTTTACTCTACTGTGTTTCCTATGGGGTCCGAACATTGAGCTTGCTCAGAACAAAAGAACTGTGCTTCCTACACACACGGGCCATATATAGTTCAACTCTGCTTAGGAAACTGACAAGAACAGTACCTCCTCTTCAGTCCAATACACTGTACTTGCTGGGAACAGACGCGAGTGCTATTTGCACTGTGTATGTAAATGGGAGCGCAATAGTGACTTTCCTTACCAGAAAACAACTCTTGGTCATAGGACAAGAAACTGCAGTGATTCAACTCCATTTAGGACTGGGAAACAAACACTATCTCGTCTTACAAAAAACACACTCTGCTTTTGAGAAAAGAGCACTCTTCTACTCTACTGTGTTTTCTAGGGGGTCTGAACAGTGATCTTGCTCAGAACGAAAGTACTGTGCTTCCTACACACACGGGCCTTATCTAGTTCATCTCTGCTTAGGAAACTGACAAGAACAGTAGCTCCGCTTCAGTCCAATACACTGTACTTGCTGGGAACAGACGCGAGTGCTATTTGAACTGTGTATGGAAATGGGAGCGCAATAGTGACTTTCCTTACCATAAAACACCTCTTGCTCGTAGGACCAAAAACTGCATGGGATTCAACTCCATTTCTGACTGGGAAACAAACATTAGCTCGCCTTACAAGAAACACACTCTGCTTTTGAGAAAAGAGCACTCTTCTACTCTACTGTGTTTCCTATGGGGTCCGAATAGAGAGCTTGCTCAGAACAAAAGAACTGTGCTTCCTACACACAGGGGCCATATCTAGTTCAACTCTGCTTAGCAAACTGAGAAGAACAGTAGCTCCGCTTCAGTCCAATACACTGTACTTGCTGGGAACAGATGCGAGTGCTATTTACACTGTGTATGGCAATTGGAGCGCAACAGTGACTTTATTACCAGAAAACAACTCTTGCTCGTAGGACCAGAAACTGCATGTGATTCAGCTCCATTTAGCACGGGAAACAAATGCTAGCTCGCCTTACAAGAAACACACTCTGCTTTTGAGAAAAGAGCACTCGTCTACACTACTGTGTTTCCTATGGAGTCCGAACAGTGAGCTTGCTCAGAACAAAAGAACTGTGCTTCCTACACACACGGACCATATGTAGTTCAACTCTGCTTAGGAAACTGACAAGAACAGTAGCTCCAATTCAGTCCAATACACTGTACTTGCTGGGAAAAGAGGCGAGTGCTATTTGCACTGTGTATGGCAATAGGAGCACAATAGTGACCTTTCTTATCAGAAAACAACTCTTGCTCATAGGACCAGAAACTGCATGGGATTCAACGCCATTTCTGACTGGGAAACAAACACTAGCTCGCCTTACAAGAAACACACTCTGCTTCTGAGAAAAGAGCACTCTTCTACTCTACTGTGTTTCCTATGGGGTCCGAATAGTGAGCTTGCTCAGAACAAAAGAACTGTGCTTCCTACACACAGGGGCCATATCTAGTTCAACTCTGCTTAGCAAACTGAGAAAACAGTAGCTCCGCTTCAGTCCAATACACTGTACTTGCTGGGAACAGATGCGAGTGCTATTTACACTGTGTATGGCAATAGGAGCGCAACAGTGACTTTATTACCAGAAAACAACTCTTGCTCTTAGGACCAAAAACTGCATGTGATTCAACTCCATTTAGGACTGGGAAACAAACGCTAGCTCTCATTACAAGAAACACACTCTGCTTTTGAGAAAAGAGCACTCTTCTACTCTAGTGTGTTTCTTATTGGGCCAGAACAGTGAGCTTGCTCAGAACAAAAGAACTGTGCTTCATACAAATACTGCCATATATAGTTCAACTCTGCTTAGGAAACTGAAAAGAACAGTAGCTCCTGTTCAGTCCAATACACTGTACATGCTGGGAACAGACGCCAGTGCTATTTGACCTGTGTATGACAATGGGAGCGCAATAGTAACTCTTATTACCAGAAAACAACTCTTGCTCATAGGACAAGAAACTGCATGTGATTCAACTCCATTTAGGACTGGGAAACAAACGCTAGCTTGCCTAACAAGAAACACACTCTGCTTTTGAGAAAAGAGCACTCTTCTACTCGACTGTGTATCCTATGGGGTCCGAACAGTGAGCTTGCTCAGAACAAAAGAACTGTGCTTCCTACACACAGGGGCCATAATTAGTTCAACTCTGCTTAGGAAACTGACAAGAACAGTACCTCCTCTTCAGTCCAATACACTGTACTTGTTGGGAACAGACACGAGTGCTATTGGCACTGTGTATGCATGGGAGCGCAATAGTGACTTTCCTTACCAGAAAACAACTCTTGCTCTCAGGACCAGAAACTGCATGTGACAGCTCCACTTAGGACTGAGAAACAAATGCTACCTCGCCTTACAAGAAACACACTCTGCTTTTGATAAAATTGCACTCTTCTACTCTACTGTGTTTCCTATGGGGTCCGAACAGTGAGCTTGCTCAGAACAAAAGAACTGTGATTCCTACACACACGAACCATATGTAGTTCAACTCTGCTTAGGAAACTGACAAGAACAGTAGCTCCTATTCAGTCCAATACACTGTACTTGCTGGGAACAGACGCGAGTGCTATTTGCACTGTGTATGGCAATAGGAGCACAATAGTGTCTCTTCTTATCAGAAAACAACTCTTGCTCATAGGACCAGAAACTGCATGGGATTCAACTCCATTTCTGACTGGGAAACAATCACTAGCTCGCCTTACAAGAAAGACACTCTGATTTTGAGAAAAGAGCACTCTTCTACTCTACTGTGTTTCCTATGGGGTCCGAATAATGAGCTTGCTCAGAACAAAAGAACTGTGCTTCCTACACACAGGGGCCATATCTAGTTCAACTCTGCTTAGGAAACTGACAAGAACAGTAGCTACGCTTCAGTCCAATACACTGTACTTGCTGGGAACAGATGTGAGTGCTATTTGCACTGTGTATGGCAATGGGAGCGCAATAGTGACTTTATTACCAGAAAACAACTCTTGCTCATAGGACCAGAAACTGCATGGGATTCAACTACATTTCTGACTTTGAAACAAACACTAGCTCGCCTTACAAAAAAGACACTCTGCTTTTGAGAAAAGAGCACTCTTCTACTCTAATGTGTTTCCTATGGGGTCCTAATAGTGAGCTTGCTCAGAACAAAAGAACTGTGCTTCCTACACACATGGGCCATATCTAGTACAACTCTGCTTAGGAAACTGACAAGAACAGTAGCTCCGCTTCAGTCCAATACACTGTACTTGCTGGGAACAGACGCGAGTGTTATTTGCACTGTGTATGGAAATGGGAGCGCAATAGTGACTTTCCTTACCAGAAAACAACTCTTGCTCGTAGGACCAGAAACTGCATGGGATTCAACTCCATTTCTGACTGGGAAACAAACACTAGCTCGCCTTACAAGAAACACACTCTGCTTTTGAGAAAAGAGCACTCTTCTACTCTACTGTGTTTCCTATGGGGTCCGAACAGTGAGCTTGCTCAGAACAAAAGAACTGTGCTTCCTACACACACGGGCCATATCTAGTTCAACTCTGCTTAGGAAACTGACAAGAACAGTAGCTCCTCTTCAGTCCAATACACTGTACTTGCTGGGAACAGACGCGAGTGCTATTTGCACTGTGTATGGCAATGGGAGCGCAATAGTCACTTTCCTTACCAGAAAACAACTCTTGCTCATAGGACCAGAAACTGCATGTGATTCAGCTCCATTTAGGACTGGGAAACAAATGCTAGCTCGCCTTACAAGAAACACACTCTGCTTTTGAGAAAAGAGCACTCTTCTACTCTACTGTGTTTCCTTTGGGGTCCGAACAGTGAGCTTGCTCAGAACAAAAGAACTGTGCTTCCTACACACACGGACCATATGTAGTTCAACTCTGCTTAGGAAACTGACAAGAACAGTAGCTCCTATTCAGTCCAATACACTGTACTTTCTGGGAATAGACGCGAGTGCTATTTGCACTGTGTATGTAAATGGGAGCGCAATAGTGACTTTCCTTACCAGAAAACACCTCTTGCTCGTAGGACCAGAAACTGCATGGGATTCAACTCCATTTAGGACTGGGAAACAAACACTATCTCGCCTTACAAGAAACACACTCTGCTTTTGAGAAAAGCGCACTCTTCTACTCTACTGTGTTTCCTATAGGGCCAGAACAGTGAGCTTGCTCAGAACAAAAGAATTGTGCTTCATACAAATACTGCCATATCTAGTTCAATTCTGCTTAGGAAACTGAAAACAACAGTAGCTCCTCTTCAGTCCAATACAATGTACATGCTGGGAACAGATGCCAGAGCTATTTGCCCTGTGTATGACAATGGGAGCGCGATAGTGACTCTTCTTACCAGAAAAAAACTCTTGCTCGTAGGACAAGAATCTGCATGTGATTCAACTCCATTTAGGACTGGGAAACAAACGCTAGCTCGCCTAACAAGAAACACCCTCTGCTTTTGAGAAAAGAGCACTCTTCTACTCTACTGTGTTTCCTATGGGGTCCGAACAGTGAGCTTACTCAGAACAAAAGAACTGTGCTTCCTACATACACGGGCCATATCTAGTTCAACTCTACTTCAGAAACTGACAAGAACGGTAGCTCCTCTTCAGTCCAATACACTGTACTAGCTGGGAACAGACGCGAATGCTATTTGCCCTGTGTATGGCAATAGGAGCACAATAGTGACTCTTCTTATCAGAGAACAACTCTTGCTCATAGGACCAGAAACTGCATGGGATTCAACGCCATTTCTGACTGGGAAACAAACACTAGCTCGCCTTACAAGAAACACACTCTGCTTTTGAGAAAAGAGCACTCTTCTACTCTACTGTGTTTCCTATGGGGTCCGAATAGTGAGCTTGCTAAGAACAAAAGAACTGTGCTTCCTACACACAGGGGCCATATCTAGTTCAACTCTGCTTAGCAAACTGAGAAAACAGTAGCTCCGCTTCAGTCCAATACACTGTACTTGCTGGGAACAGATGCGAGTGCTATTTACACTGTGTATGGCAATAGGAGCGCAACAGTGACTTTATTACCAGAAAACAACTCTTGCTCTTAGGACCAAAAACTGCATGTGATTCAACTCCATTTAGGACTGGGAAACAAACGCTAGCTCTCATTACAAGAAACACACTCTGCTTTTGAGAAAAGAGCACTCTTCTACTCTAGTGTGTTTCTTATTGGGCCAGAACAGTGAGCTTGCTCAGAACAAAAGAACTGTGCTTCATACAAATACTGCCATATATAGTTCAACTCTGCTTAGGAAACTGAAAAGAACAGTAGCTCCTGTTCAGTCCAATACACTGTACATGCTGGGAACAGACGCCAGTGCTATTTGACCTGTGTATGACAATGGGAGCGCAATAGTAACTCTTATTACCAGAAAACAACTCTTGCTCATAGGACAAGAAACTGCATGTGATTCAACTCCATTTAGGACTGGGAAACAAACGCTAGCTTGCCTAACAAGAAACACACTCTGCTTTTGAGAAAAGAGCACTCTTCTACTCGACTGTGTATCCTATGGGGTCCGAACAGTGAGCTTGCTCAGAACAAAAGAACTGTGCTTCCTACACACAGGGGCCATAATTAGTTCAACTCTGCTTAGGAAACTGACAAGAACAGTACCTCCTCTTCAGTCCAATACACTGTACTTGTTGGGAACAGACACGAGTGCTATTGGCACTGTGTATGCATGGGAGCGCAATAGTGACTTTCCTTACCAGAAAACAACTCTTGCTCTCAGGACCAGAAACTGCATGTGACAGCTCCACTTAGGACTGAGAAACAAATGCTACCTCGCCTTACAAGAAACACACTCTGCTTTTGATAAAATTGCACTCTTCTACTCTACTGTGTTTCCTATGGGGTCCGAACAGTGAGCTTGCTCAGAACAAAAGAACTGTGATTCCTACACACACGAACCATATGTAGTTCAACTCTGCTTAGGAAACTGACAAGAACAGTAGCTCCTATTCAGTCCAATACACTGTACTTGCTGGGAACAGACGCGAGTGCTATTTGCACTGTGTATGGCAATAGGAGCACAATAGTGTCTCTTCTTATCAGAAAACAACTCTTGCTCATAGGACCAGAAACTGCATGGGATTCAACTCCATTTCTGACTGGGAAACAATCACTAGCTCGCCTTACAAGAAAGACACTCTGATTTTGAGAAAAGAGCACTCTTCTACTCTACTGTGTTTCCTATGGGGTCCGAATAATGAGCTTGCTCAGAACAAAAGAACTGTGCTTCCTACACACAGGGGCCATATCTAGTTCAACTCTGCTTAGGAAACTGACAAGAACAGTAGCTACGCTTCAGTCCAATACACTGTACTTGCTGGGAACAGATGTGAGTGCTATTTGCACTGTGTATGGCAATGGGAGCGCAATAGTGACTTTATTACCAGAAAACAACTCTTGCTCATAGGACCAGAAACTGCATGGGATTCAACTACATTTCTGACTTTGAAACAAACACTAGCTCGCCTTACAAAAAAGACACTCTGCTTTTGAGAAAAGAGCACTCTTCTACTCTAATGTGTTTCCTATGGGGTCCTAATAGTGAGCTTGCTCAGAACAAAAGAACTGTGCTTCCTACACACATGGGCCATATCTAGTACAACTCTGCTTAGGAAACTGACAAGAACAGTAGCTCCGCTTCAGTCCAATACACTGTACTTGCTGGGAACAGACGCGAGTGTTATTTGCACTGTGTATGGAAATGGGAGCGCAATAGTGACTTTCCTTACCAGAAAACAACTCTTGCTCGTAGGACCAGAAACTGCATGGGATTCAACTCCATTTCTGACTGGGAAACAAACACTAGCTCGCCTTACAAGAAACACACTCTGCTTTTGAGAAAAGAGCACTCTTCTACTCTACTGTGTTTCCTATGGGGTCCGAACAGTGAGCTTGCTCAGAACAAAAGAACTGTGCTTCCTACACACACGGGCCATATCTAGTTCAACTCTGCTTAGGAAACTGACAAGAACAGTAGCTCCTCTTCAGTCCAATACACTGTACTTGCTGGGAACAGACGCGAGTGCTATTTGCACTGTGTATGGCAATGGGAGCGCAATAGTCACTTTCCTTACCAGAAAACAACTCTTGCTCATAGGACCAGAAACTGCATGTGATTCAGCTCCATTTAGGACTGGGAAACAAATGCTAGCTCGCCTTACAAGAAACACACTCTGCTTTTGAGAAAAGAGCACTCTTCTACTCTACTGTGTTTCCTTTGGGGTCCGAACAGTGAGCTTGCTCAGAACAAAAGAACTGTGCTTCCTACACACACGGACCATATGTAGTTCAACTCTGCTTAGGAAACTGACAAGAACAGTAGCTCCTATTCAGTCCAATACACTGTACTTTCTGGGAATAGACGCGAGTGCTATTTGCACTGTGTATGTAAATGGGAGCGCAATAGTGACTTTCCTTACCAGAAAACACCTCTTGCTCGTAGGACCAGAAACTGCATGGGATTCAACTCCATTTAGGACTGGGAAACAAACACTATCTCGCCTTACAAGAAACACACTCTGCTTTTGAGAAAAGCGCACTCTTCTACTCTACTGTGTTTCCTATAGGGCCAGAACAGTGAGCTTGCTCAGAACAAAAGAATTGTGCTTCATACAAATACTGCCATATCTAGTTCAATTCTGCTTAGGAAACTGAAAACAACAGTAGCTCCTCTTCAGTCCAATACAATGTACATGCTGGGAACAGATGCCAGAGCTATTTGCCCTGTGTATGACAATGGGAGCGCGATAGTGACTCTTCTTACCAGAAAAAAACTCTTGCTCGTAGGACAAGAATCTGCATGTGATTCAACTCCATTTAGGACTGGGAAACAAACGCTAGCTCGCCTAACAAGAAACACCCTCTGCTTTTGAGAAAAGAGCACTCTTCTACTCTACTGTGTTTCCTATGGGGTCCGAACAGTGAGCTTACTCAGAACAAAAGAACTGTGCTTCCTACATACACGGGCCATATCTAGTTCAACTCTACTTCAGAAACTGACAAGAACGGTAGCTCCTCTTCAGTCCAATACACTGTACTAGCTGGGAACAGACGCGAATGCTATTTGCCCTGTGTATGGCAATAGGAGCACAATAGTGACTCTTCTTATCAGAAAACAACTCTTGCTCATAGGACCAGAAACTGCATGGGATTCAACGCCATTTCTGACTGGGAAACAAACACTAGCTCGCCTTACAAGAAACACACTCTGCTTTTGAGAAAAGAGCACTCTTCTACTCTACTGTGTTTCCTATGGGGTCCGAATAGTGAGCTTGCTCAGAACAAAAGAACTGTGCTTCCTACACACAGGGGCCATATCTAGTTCAACTCTGCTTAGCAAACTGAGAAAACAGTAGCTCCGCTTCAGTCCAATACACTGTACTTGCTGGGAACAGATGCGAGTGCTATTTACACTGTGTATGGCAATAGGAGCGCAACAGTGACTTTATTACCAGAAAACAACTCTTGCTCTTAGGACCAAAAACTGCATGTGATTCAACTCCATTTAGGACTGGGAAACAAACGCTAGCTCTCACTACAAGAAACACACTCTGCTTTTGAGAAAAGAGCACTCTTCTACTCTAGTGTGTTTCTTATTGGGCCAGAACAGTGAGCTTGCTCAGAACAAAAGAACTGTGCTTCATACAAATACTGCCATATATAGTTCAACTCTGCTTAGGAAACTGAAAAGAACAGTAGCTCCTGTTCAGTCCAATACACTGTACATGCTGGGAACAGACGCCAGTGCTATTTGACCTGTGTATGACAATGGGAGCGCAATAGTAACTCTTATTACCAGAAAACAACTCTTGCTCATAGGACAAGAAACTGCATGTGATTCAACTCCATTTAGGACTGGGAAACAAACGCTAGCTTGCCTAACAAGAAACACACTCTGCTTTTGAGAAAAGAGCACTCTTCTACTCGACTGTGTATCCTATGGGGTCCGAACAGTGAGCTTGCTCAGAACAAAAGAACTGTGCTTCCTACACACAGGGGCCATAATTAGTTCAACTCTGCTTAGGAAACTGACAAGAACAGTACCTCCTCTTCAGTCCAATACACTGTACTTGTTGGGAACAGACACGAGTGCTATTGGCACTGTGTATGCATGGGAGCGCAATAGTGACTTTCCTTACCAGAAAACAACTCTTGCTCTCAGGACCAGAAACTGCATGTGACAGCTCCACTTAGGACTGAGAAACAAATGCTACCTCGCCTTACAAGAAACACACTCTGCTTTTGATAAAATTGCACTCTTCTACTCTACTGTGTTTCCTATGGGGTCCGAACAGTGAGCTTGCTCAGAACAAAAGAACTGTGATTCCTACACACACGAACCATATGTAGTTCAACTCTGCTTAGGAAACTGACAAGAACAGTAGCTCCTATTCAGTCCAATACACTGTACTTGCTGGGAACAGACGCGAGTGCTATTTGCACTGTGTATGGCAATAGGAGCACAATAGTGTCTCTTCTTATCAGAAAACAACTCTTGCTCATAGGACCAGAAACTGCATGGGATTCAACTCCATTTCTGACTGGGAAACAATCACTAGCTCGCCTTACAAGAAAGACACTCTGATTTTGAGAAAAGAGCACTCTTCTACTCTACTGTGTTTCCTATGGGGTCCGAATAATGAGCTTGCTCAGAACAAAAGAACTGTGCTTCCTACACACAGGGGCCATATCTAGTTCAACTCTGCTTAGGAAACTGACAAGAACAGTAGCTACGCTTCAGTCCAATACACTGTACTTGCTGGGAACAGATGTGAGTGCTATTTGCACTGTGTATGGCAATGGGAGCGCAATAGTGACTTTATTACCAGAAAACAACTCTTGCTCATAGGACCAGAAACTGCATGGGATTCAACTACATTTCTGACTTTGAAACAAACACTAGCTCGCCTTACAAAAAAGACACTCTGCTTTTGAGAAAAGAGCACTCTTCTACTCTAATGTGTTTCCTATGGGGTCCTAATAGTGAGCTTGCTCAGAACAAAAGAACTGTGCTTCCTACACACATGGGCCATATCTAGTACAACTCTGCTTAGGAAACTGACAAGAACAGTAGCTCCGCTTCAGTCCAATACACTGTACTTGCTGGGAACAGACGCGAGTGTTATTTGCACTGTGTATGGAAATGGGAGCGCAATAGTGACTTTCCTTACCAGAAAACAACTCTTGCTCGTAGGACCAGAAACTGCATGGGATTCAACTCCATTTCTGACTGGGAAACAAACACTAGCTCGCCTTACAAGAAACACACTCTGCTTTTGAGAAAAAAGCACTCTTCTACTCTACTGTGTTTCCTATGGGGTCCGAACAGTGAGCTTGCTCAGAACAAAAGAACTGTGCTTCCTACACACACGGGCCATATCTAGTTCAACTCTGCTTAGGAAACTGACAAGAACAGTAGCTCCTCTTCAGTCCAATACACTGTACTTGCTGGGAACAGACGCGAGTGCTATTTGCACTGTGTATGGCAATGGGAGCGCAATAGTCACTTTCCTTACCAGAAAACAACTCTTGCTCATAGGACCAGAAACTGCATGTGATTCAGCTCCATTTAGGACTGGGAAACAAATGCTAGCTCGCCTTACAAGAAACACACTCTGCTTTTGAGAAAAGAGCACTCTTCTACTCTACTGTGTTTCCTTTGGGGTCCGAACAGTGAGCTTGCTCAGAACAAAAGAACTGTGCTTCCTACACACACGGACCATATGTAGTTCAACTCTGCTTAGGAAACTGACAAGAACAGTAGCTCCTATTCAGTCCAATACACTGTACTTTCTGGGAATAGACGCGAGTGCTATTTGCACTGTGTATGTAAATGGGAGCGCAATAGTGACTTTCCTTACCAGAAAACACCTCTTGCTCGTAGGACCAGAAACTGCATGGGATTCAACTCCATTTAGGACTGGGAAACAAACACTATCTCGCCTTACAAGAAACACACTCTGCTTTTGAGAAAAGCGCACTCTTCTACTCTACTGTGTTTCCTATAGGGCCAGAACAGTGAGCTTGCTCAGAACAAAAGAATTGTGCTTCATACAAATACTGCCATATCTAGTTCAATTCTGCTTAGGAAACTGAAAACAACAGTAGCTCCTCTTCAGTCCAATACAATGTACATGCTGGGAACAGATGCCAGAGCTATTTGCCCTGTGTATGACAATGGGAGCGCGATAGTGACTCTTCTTACCAGAAAAAAACCCTTGCTCGTAGGACAAGAATCTGCATGTGATTCAACTCCATTTAGGACTGGGAAACAAACGCTAGCTCGCCTAACAAGAAACACCCTCTGCTTTTGAGAAAAGAGCACTCTTCTACTCCACTGTGTTCCCTTTGGGGTCCGAACAGTGAGCTGGCTCAGAACAAAAGAACTGTGCTTCCTACACACACGGACCATATGTAGTTCAACTCTGCTTAGGAAACTGACAAGAACAGTAGCTCCTATTCAGTCCAATACACTGTACTTGCTGGGAATAGACGCGAGTGCTATTTGCACTGTGTATGTAAATGGGAGCGCAATAGTGACTTTCCTTACCAGAAAACACCTCTTGCTCGTAGGACCAGAAACTGCATGGGATTCACCTCCATTTCTGACTGGGAAACAAACACTAGCTCGCCTTACAAGAAACACACTCTGCTTTTGAGAAAAGAGCACTCTTCTACTCTACTGTGTTTCCTATGGTGTCCGAACTGTGAGCTTGCTCAGAACAAAAGAACTGTGCTTCATACAAATACTGCCATATCTAGTACAATTCTGCTTAGGAAACTGAAAAGAACAGTAGCTCCTCTTTAGTCCAATACACTGTACATGCTGGGAACAGATGGGAGTGCTATTTACACTGTATATGGCAATGGGAGCGCAACAGTGACTTTATTACAAGAAAACAACTCTTGCTCGTAGGACCAAAAACTGCATGTGATTCAACTCCATTTAGGACTGGGAAACAAACGCTAGCTTGCCTTACAAGAAACCCACTCTGCTTTTGAGAAAAGAGCAGTCTTCTACTCTACTGTGTTTCCTATGGGGTCCGAACAGTGAGCTTGCTCAGAACAAAAGAACTGTGCTTCCTACACACACGGGCCATATCTAGTTCAACTCTGCTTAGGAAACTGACAAGAACAGTAGCTCCTCTTCTGTCCAATACACTGTACTTGCTGGGAACAGACGCGAGTGCGATTGGCACTGTGTATGGCAATGGGAGCGCAATAGTGACTTTCCTTACCAGAAAACAACTCTTGCTCGTAGGACCAGAAACTGCATGTGATTCAGCTCCATTTAGGACTGGGAAACAAATGCTAGCTCGCCTTACAAGAAACACACTCTGCTTTTGAGAAAAGAGCACTCTTCTACTCTACTGTGTTTCCTATGGTGTCCGAACTGTGAGCTTGCTCAGAACAAAAGAACTGTGCTTCCTACACACACGGACCATATGTAGTTCAACTCTGCTTAGGAAACTGACAAGAACAGTAGCTCCTATTCAGTCCAATACACTGTACTTGCTGGGAACAGACGCGAGTGCTATTTGCACTGTGTATGGCAATAGGAGCACAAAAGTGACTCTTCTTATCAGAAAACAACTCTTGCTCATAGGACCAGAAATTGCATGGGATTCAACTCCATTTCTGACTGGGAAACAAACACTAGCTCGCCTTACAAGAAAGACACTCTGATTTTGAGAAAAGAGCACTCTTCTACTCTACTGTGTTTCCTATGGGGTGCGAATAGTGAGCTTGCTCAGAACAAAAGAACTGTGCTTCCTACACACAGGGGCCATATCTAGTTCAACTCTGCTTAGGAAACTGACAAGAACAGTAGCTCTGCTTCAGTCCAATACACTGTACTTGCTGGGAACAGACACGAGTGCTATTTGCACTGTGTATGTAAATGGGAGCACAATAGTGACTTTCCTTACCAGAAAACAACTCTTGGTCGTAGGACAAAAAACTGCATGTGATTCAACTCCATTTAGAACTGGGAAACAAACGCTAGCTCGCCTAACAAGAAACACACTCTGCTTTTGAGAAAAGAGCACTCTTCTACTCTACTGTGTTTCCTATAGGGTCCGAACATTGAGCTTGCTCAGAACAAAAGAACTGTGCTTCCTACACACACGGGCCATATCTAGTTCAACTCTGCTTAGGAAACTGACAAGAACAGTAGCTCCGCTTCAGTCCAATACACTGTACTTCCTGGGAACAGACGTGAGTGCTATTTGCACTGTGTATGGAAATGGAAGCGCAATAGTGACTTTCCTTACCAGAAAACACCTCTTGCTCGCAGGACCAGAAACTGCATGGGAATCACCTCCGTTTCTGACTGGGAAACAAACACTAGCTCGCCTTACAAGAAACACACTCTGCTTTTGAGAAAAGAGCACTCTTCTACTCTACTGTGTTTCCTATGGGGTCGAACAGTGAGCTTGCTCAGAACAAAAGCAATGTGCTTCCTACACGCGGGCCATATCTAGTTCAACTCTGCTTAGGAAACTGACAAGAACAGTAGCTCCTCTTCAGTCCAATACACTGTACTTGCTGGGAACAGATGCGAGTGCTATTTGCACTGTGTATGGCAATGGGAGCGCAATAGTGACTTTATTACCAGAAAACAACTCTTGCTCATAGGACCAGAAACTGCACGGGATTCAACTCCATTTCTGACTTTGAAACAAACACTAGCTCGCCTTACAAGAAAGACACTCTGCTTTTGAGAAAAGAGCACTCTTCTACTCTACTGTGTTTCCTATGGCGTCCGAACTGTGAGCTTGCTCAGAACAAAAGAACTGTGCTTCCTACACACACGGACCATATGTAGTTCAACTCTGGTTAGGAAACTGACAAGAACAGTAGCTCCTATTCAGTCCAATACACTGTACTTGCTGGGAACAGACGCGAGTGCTATTTGCACTGTGTATGGCATTAGGAGCACAAAAGTGACTCTTCTTATCAGAAAACAACTCTTGCTCATAGGACCAGAAATTGCATGGGATTCAACTCCATTTCTGACTGGGAAACAAACACTAGCTCGCCTTACAAGAAAGACACTCTGATTTTGAGAAAAGAGCACTCTTCTACTCTACTGTGTTTCCTATGGGGTCCGAATAGTGAGCTTGCTCAGAACAAAAGAACTGTGCTTCCTACACACAGGGGCCATATCTAGTTCAACTCTGCTTAGGAAACTGACAAGAACAGTGGCTCCGCTTCAGTCCAATACACTGTACTTGCTGGGAACAGACACGAGTGCTATTTGCACTGTGTATGTAAATGGGAGTGCAATAGTGACTTTTCTTATGAGAAAATCACTCTTGCTCGTAGGACAAAAAACTGCATGTGATTCAACTCCATTTAGGACTGGGAAACAAACGCTAGCTCGCCTAACAAGAAACACACTCTGCTTTTGAGGAAAGAGCACTCTTCTACTCTACTGTGTTTCCTATGAGGTCCGAACATTGAGCTTGCTCAGAACAACAGAACTGTGCTTCCTACACACACGGGCCATATCTAGTTCATCTCTGCTTAGGAAATGACAAGAACAGTAGCTCCGCTTCAGTCCAATACACTGTACTTCCTGGGAACAGACGCAAGTGCTATTTGCACTGTGTATGGAAATGGAAGCGCAATAGTGACTTTCCTTACCAGAAAACAACTCTTGCTCGTAGGACCAGAAACTGCAAGGGATTCACCTCCATTTCTGACTGGGAAACAAACACTAGCTCGCCTTACAAGAAACACACTCTGCTTTTGAGAAAAGAGCACTCTTCTACTCTACTGTATTTCCTATGGGGTCGAACAGTGAGCTTGCTCAGAACAAAAGCAATGTGCTTCCTACACACACGGGCCATATCTAGTTCAACTCTGCTTAGGAAACTGACAAGAACAGTAGCTCCTCTTCAGTCCAATACACTGTACTTGCTGGGAACAGATGCGAGTGCTTTTTGCACTGTGTATGGCAATGGGAGCGCAATAGTGACTTTATTACCAGAAAACAACTCTTGCTCATAGGACCAGAAACTGCATGGGATTCAACTCCATTTCCGACTTTGAAACAAACACTAGCTCGCCTTATAAGAAACACACTCTGCTTTTGAGAAAAGAGCACTCTTCTACTCTAATGTCTTTTCTATGGGGTCCGAACAGTGAGCTTGCTCAGAACAAAAGAACTGTGCTTCCTACACACAGGGGCCATATCTAGTTCAACTCTGCTTAGGAAACTGACAAGAACAGTGGCTCCGCTTCAGTCCAATACACTGTACTTGCTGGGAACAGACACGAGTGCTATTTGCACTGTGTATGTAAATGGGAGTGCAATAGTGACTTTTCTTATGAGAAAATCACTCTTGCTCGTAGGACAAAAAACTGCATGTGACTCAACTCCGTTTAGGACTGGGAAACAAACGCTAGCTCACCTTACAAGAAACACACTCTGCTTTTGAGAAAAGAGCACTCTTCTACTCTACTGTGTTTCCTATAGGGCCAGAACAGTGAGCTTGCTCAGAACAAAAGAACTGTGCTTCCTACACACAGGGGCCATATCTAGTTCAACTCTGCTTAGGAAACTGACAAGAACAGTAGCTCCGCTTCAGTCCAATACACTGTACTTCCTGGGAACAGACACGAGTGCTATTTGCACTGTGTATGTAAATGGGAGTGCAATAGTGACTTTTCTTATGAGAAAATCACTCTTGCTCGTAGGACAAAAAACTGCATGTGATTCAACTCCATTTAGGACTGGGAAACAAACGCTAGCTCGCCTAACAAGAAACACACTCTGCTTTTGAGGAAAGAGCACTCTTCTACTCTACTGTGTTTCCTATGAGGTCCGAACATTGAGCTTGCTCAGAACAAAAGAACTGTGCTTCCTACACTCACGGGCCATATCTAGTTCATCTCTGCTTAGGAAATGACAAGTACAGTAGCTCCGCTTCAGTCCAATACACTGTACTTCCTGGGAACAGACGCAAGTGCTATTTGCACTGTGTATGGAAATGGAAGCGCAATAGTGACTTTCCTTACCAGAAAACAACTCTTGCTCGTAGGACCAGAAACTGCAAGGGATTCACCTCCATTTCTGACTGGGAAACAAACACTAGCTCGCCTTACAAGAAACACACTCTGCTTTTGAGAAAAGAGCACTCTTCTACTCTACTGTATTTCCTATGGGGTCGAACAGTGAGCTTGCTCAGAACAAAAGCAATGTGCTTCCTACACACACGGGCCATATCTAGTTCAACTCTGCTTAGGAAACTGACAAGAACAGTAGCTCCTCTTCAGTCCAATACACTGTACTTGCTGGGAACAGATGCGAGTGCTTTTTGCACTGTGTATGGCAATGGGAGCGCAATAGTGACTTTATTACCAGAAAACAACTCTTGCTCATAGGACCAGAAACTGCATGGGATTCAACTCCATTTCCGACTTTGAAACAAACACTAGCTCGCCTTATAAGAAACACACTCTGCTTTTGAGAAAAGAGCACTCTTCTACTCTAATGTCTTTTCTATGGGGTCCGAACAGTGAGCTTGCTCAGAACAAAAGAACTGTGCTTCCTACACACAGGGGCCATATCTAGTTCAACTCTGCTTAGGAAACTGACAAGAACAGTATCTCCACTTCAGTCCAATACACTGTACTTGCTGGGAACAGACGCCAGTGCTATTTGCCCTGTGTATGCCAATGGGAGCGCAATAGTGACTCTTCTTATCAGAAAACAACTCTTGCTCATAGGACCAGAAACTGCATGGGATTCAACTCCATGTCTGACTGGAAAACAAACACTAGCTTGCCTTACAAGAAACACACTCTGCTTTTGAGAAATGAGCACTCTTCGGCTCTACTGTGTTTCCTATTGGGTCCTAACAGTGAGCTTGCTCAGAACAATAGAACTGTGCTTCCTACACACACGGGCCATATCTAGTTCAACTCTGCTTAGGAAACTGACAAGAACGGTAGCTCCTCTTCAGTCCAATACACTGTACTTCCTGGGAACAGTCGCGAGTGCTATTTGCACTGTTCATGGCAAAGGGAGCACAATAGTGACTTTCCTTACCAGAAAACATCCCTTGCTCTTAGGACCAAAAACTGCATGTGATTCAACTCCATTTAGGACTGGGAAACAAACGCTAGCTCACCTTACAAGAAACACACTCTGCTTTTGAGAAAAGAGCACTCTTCTACTCTACTGTGTTTCCTATAGGGCCAGAACAGTGAGCTTGCTCAGAACAAAAGAACTCTGCTTCCTACACACACGGGCTATATCTAGTTCAACTCTGCTTAGGAAACTGACAAGAACAGTAGCTCCTCTTCAGTCCAATACACTGTACATGCTGGGAACAGACGCCAGTGCTATTTGCCCTGTGTATGACAATGGGAGTGCAATAGTGACTCTTCTTACCAGAAAACAACTCTTGCTCCTAGGATCAGAAACTGCATGTGATTCAATTCCATTTAGGACTGGGAAACAAACGCCAGCTCGCCTTACAAGAAACACACTCTGCTTCTGAGAAAAGAGCACTCTTCTACTCTACTGTGTTTCCTATGGGGTCCGAACGGTGAGCTTGCTCAGAACAAAAGAACTGTGCTTCCTACACACACGGGCCATATCTAGTTCAACTCTGCTTAGGAAACTGACAAGAACAGTAGCTCCTCTTCTGTCCAATACACTGTACTTGCAAAGAACAGTAGCGAGTGTTGTTTGCACTGTGTAGGGCAATAGGAGCGTAATAGTGACTCTTCTTAACAGAAAACAACTCTTGCTCATAGGACAAGAAACTGCATGTAATTCAACTCCAGTTAGGACTGGAAAACAAACGCTAGCTAACCTTACAAGAAACATACTCTGCTTTTGAGAAAAGAGCACTCTTCTACTCTTCTGTGTTTCCTATAGGACCAAAACAGTGAGCTTGCTCAGAACAAAAGAACTGTGCTTCCTACACACACGGGCCATATCTCGTTCAACTCTGCTTAGGAAACTGACAAGAACAGTAAATCCTCTTCAGTCCAATACACTGTACTTGCTGGGAAGGGAAGCGAGTGCTATTTGCACTGTTTATGGCAAAGGGAGCACAATAGTGACTTTCCTTACCAGAAAACATCCCTTGCTCGTAGGACCAAAAACTGCATGTGATTCAATTCCATTTAGGACTGGGAAACAAACGCTAGCTCACCTTACAAGAAACACACTCTGCTCTTGAGAAAAGAGCACTCTTCTAC
Organism: Peromyscus eremicus; assembly: GCF_949786415.1. Classification (NCBI taxonomy): domain Eukaryota; kingdom Metazoa; phylum Chordata; class Mammalia; order Rodentia; family Cricetidae; genus Peromyscus; species Peromyscus eremicus. The sequence goes on along the minus strand of NW_026737183.1, from coordinate 12,133 downwards.
TCTACTGTGTTTCCTATAGGGCCAGAACAGTGAGCTTGCTCAGAACAAAAGAACTGTGCTTCCTACACACACAGGCCATATCTAGATCAATTCTGCATAGGAAACTGACTAGGACAGTAGATCCTCTTGAGTCCAATACACTGTATACTGGAAACAGACGCCAGTGCTATTTGCCCTGTGTATGACAATGGGAGCACAATAGTGACTCTGCTTACCAGAAAACAACTCTTGCTCATAGGACCAGAAACTGCATGTGATTCAACTCCATTTAGGACTGAAAAACAAATGCTAGCTCACCTTACAAGAAACACACACTGCTCTTGAGAAAATGGCACTCTTCTACTCTACTGTTTTTCTTATGGGGTCCGAACAGTGAGCTTGCTCAGAACAAAAGAACTGTGCTTCCTACACACACGGGCCATATCTAGATCAATTCTGCTTAGGAAACTGACAAGGACAGGAGATCCTCTTCAGTGCAATAAACTGTACATGCTCGGAACAGACGCCAGTGCTATTTGCCCTGTGTATGACAATGGGAGCACAATAGTGACTCTTCTTACCAGAAAACAACTCTTGCTCGTAGGACCAGAGACTGCATGTGATTCAACTCCATATAGGACTGGGAAACCAACGCTAGTTCGCCTTACAAGAAACACACTCTGCTTTTGAGAAAAGGACACTCTTCTACTCTAATGTGTTTCCTATAGGGCCAAAACAGTGAGCTTGCTCAGAACAAAAGAACTGTGCTTCCTACACACACGGCCATATCTAGTTCAACTCTGCTTAGGAAACTGACAAGAACAGTAGATCCTCTTCAGTCCAATACACTGTACATGCTGGGAACAGACGCCATTGCTATTTGACCTGTGTATGACAATGTTACCGCAATAGTGACTCTTCTTACCAGAAAACAACTCTTGCTTGTAGGACCAGAAACTGCATGTGATTCAACTCCATTTAGGACTGGGAAACAAACGCTAGCTCGCCTTACAAGAAACACACTTTGCTTTTAGAAAAGATCACTCTTCTACTCTACTGTGTTTCCTATAGGGCCAGAATAGTGAGCTTGCTCAGAACAAAAGAACTGTGTTTCCTACAAACACGGGCTATATCTAGTTCAACTCTGCTTAGGAAACTGACAAGGACAGTAGATCCTCCTCAGTCCAATACACTTTACATGCTGGGAACAGACACCAGTGCTATTTGCCCTGTGTAAGACAATGGGAGCGCAACAGTGACTCCTCTTACCATAGAACAACTCTTGCTCATAGGACCAGAAACTGCATGTGATTCAACTCCATTTAGGACTGGGAAACAAACGCAATCTCGCCTTACAAGAAACACACTCTGTGTTTGAGAAAAGAGCACTGTTCTACTTTACTGTGTTTCCTATAGGCCAGAAGAGTGAGCTTGCTCAGAACAAAAGAACTGTGCTTCCTACACACACGGGCCATATCTAGTTCAACTCTGGTTAGGAAACTGACAAGAACAGTATCTCCTCTTGTGTCCAATACACTGTATTTGCTGGGAACAGACGCGAGTGCTATTTGTACTGTGTATGGCAATGGTAGCACAATAGTGACTCTTCTTACCAGAAAACAACTCTTGCTCGTAGGACCAGAAACTGCATGTGATTCAACTCCATTTAGTACTGGGAAACAAACGCTAGGTCGCCTTACAAGAAACACATTCTGCTTTTGAAAAAAGAGCACTCTTCTACTCTACTGTGTTTCCTACAGGGCCAGAACAGTGAGCTTGCTCAGAACAAAAGAACTGTGCTTCCTACACAAACGGGGCATATCTAGTTCAACTCTGCTTAGCAAAATGACAAGAACAGTAGCTCCTCTCCAGTCCAATGCACTGTACTTGCAAGTCGCAGACGCGAGTCCTATTTGCACTGTGTATGGCAATGGGAGCGAAATAGTGACTCCACTTACCAGAAAACAACTCTTGCTCGTAGGACCAGAAACTCAAGAGATTCAAATCGGTTTCTTACTGGGAAACAAACACTAGCTAGCCTTACAAGAAACACACTCTGCTTTTGAGAAAAGAGCACACTTCTATTCTACTGTTTTTCCTATGGAGTCCGAACAATGAGCTTGCTCAGAACAAAAGAACGGTGCTTCCTACATTAACGGGCCATTTCTACTTCAACTCTGCTTAGGTAACTGACAAGAACAGTAGATCCTCTTCAGTGCAATACACTGTACTTGCTGGGAATAGACGCGAGTGCTATTTGCACTGTTCATGGCAAAGGGAGCCCAATAGTGACTTTCCTTACCAGAAAACATCCCTTGCTCTTAGGACCAAAAACTGCATGTGATTCAACTCCATTTAGGACTGGGAAACAAATGCTAGCTCACCTTACAAGAAACACACTCTGCTTTTGAGAAAAGAGCACTCTTCTGCTCTACTGTGTTTCCTATAGGGCCAGAACAGTGAGCTTGCTCAGAACAAAAGAACTGTGCTTCGTACACACACGGGCTATATCTAGTTCAACTCTGCTTAAAAAACTTACAAGAGTAGTAGATCCTCTTCAGTCCAATACACTGTACTTGCTGGGAACAGACGCGAGTGCTATTTGCACTGTGTATGACAATGGGAGCGCAATAGTGACTCTTCTTACCAGAAAACAACTCTTGCTCGTAGGACCAGAAACTGCATGGGATTCAATTCCATTTCTGACTAGGAAACAAACACTAGCTCGCCTTACAAGAAACACACTCTGCTTTTGAGAAAAGAGCACTCTTCTACTCTACAGTGTTTCCTATGGGATCTGAACAGTGAGCTTGCTGAGAACAAAAGAACTGTGCTTCCTACACACACGGGCCATATCTAGTTCAATTCTGCTTAGGAAAATGACAAGACCAGTAGCTCCTCTTCAGTCCAATACACTGTACTTGCTGGGAACAGACGCGAGTGCTATTTGCACTGTTCATGGCAAAGGGAGCACAATAGTGACTTTCCTTACCAGAAAACATCCCTTGCTCTTAGGACCAAAAACTGCATGTGATTCAACTCCATTTAGGACTGGGAAACAAATGCTAGCTCACCTTAAAAGAAACACACTCTGCTTTTGAGAAAAGAGCACTCTTCTACTCTACTGTGTTTCCTATAGGGCCAGAACAGTGAGCTTGCTCAGAACAAATGAACTGTGCTTCGTACACACACGGGCTATATCTAGTTCAACTCTGCTTAGGAAACTGACAAGAACAGTAGCTTCTCTTCAGTCCAATACCCTGTACATGCTGGGAACAGACGCCAGTGCTATTTGCCCTGTGTATGACAATGGGAGCGCAATAGTGACTCTTCTTACCAGAAAACAACTCTTGCTCTTAGGTTCAGAAACTGCATGTGATTCAATTCCATTTAGGACTGGGAAACAAACGCTAGCTCGCCTTACAAGAAACACACTCTGCTTCTGAGAAAAGAGCACTCTTCTACTCTACTGTGTTTCCTATGGGGTCCGAACAGTGAGCTTGCTCAGAACAAAAGAACTGTGCTTCCTACACACAGTGGCCATATCTAGTTCAACTCTGCTTAGGAAACTGACAAGAACAGTAGCTCCTCTTCTGTCCAATACACTGTACTTGCAAAGAACAGTAGCGAGTGTTGTTTGCACTGTGTATGGGAATTTGAGCGTAATAGTGACTCTTCTTAACAGAAAACAACTCTTGCTCATAGGACAAGAAACTGCATGTAATTCAACTCCATTTAGGACTGGGAAACAAACGCTAGCTCACCTTACAAGAAACACACTCTGCTTTTGAGAAAAGAGCACTCTTCTACTCTTCTGTGTTTCCTACAGGACCAAAACAGTGAGCTTGCTCAGAACAAAAGAACTGTGCTTCCTACACAGACGGGACATATCTCGTTCAACTCTGCTTAGGAAACTGACAAGAACAGTAGATCTTCTTCAGTCCAATACACTGTACTTGCTGGGAAGGGAAGCGAGTGCTATTTGCACTGTTTATGGCAAAGGGAGCACAATAGTGACTTTCCTTACCAGAAAACATCCCTTGCTCGTAGGACCAAAAACTGCATGTGATTCAACTCCATTTAGGACTGGGAAGCAAACGATAGCTCACCTTACAAGAAACACACTCTGCTCTTGAGAAAAGAGCACTCTTCTACTCTACTGTGTTTCCTATAGGGCCAGAACAGTGAGCTTGCTCAGAACAAAAGAACTGTGCTTCCTACACACACGGGCCATATCTAGATCAATTCTGCATAGGAAACTGACTAGGACAGTAGATCCTCTTGAGTCCAATACACTGTATGCTGGAAACAGACGCCAGTGCTATTTGCCCTGTGTATGACAATGGGAGCACAATAGTGACTCTGCTTACCAGAAAACAACTCTTGCTCGTAGGACCAGAAACTGCATGTGATTCAACTCCATTTAGGACTGAAAAACAAATGCTAGCTCGCCTTACAAGAAACACACACTGCTTTTGAGAAAAGGGCACTCTTCTACTCTACTGTGTTTCTTATGGGGTCAGAACAGTGAGCTTGCTCAGAACAAAAGAACTGTGCTTCTTACACACACGGGCCATATCTAGATCAATTCTTCTTAGGAAACTGACAAGGACAGGAGATCCTCTTCAGTCCAATACACTGTACATGCTCGGAACAGACGCCAGTGCTATTTGTCCTGTGTATGACAATGTTAGCGCAACAGTGACTCTTCTTACCAGAAAACAACTCTTGCTTGTAGGACCAGAAACTGCATGTGATTCAACTCCATTTAGGACTGGGAAAGAAACGCTAGCTCGCCTTAAAAGAAACACACTCTGCTTTTTGAAAAGAGCACTCTTCTACTCTACTGTGTTTCCTATAGGGCCAGAATAGTGAGCTTGCACAGAACAAAAGAACTGTGTTTCCTACACACACGGGGTATATCTAGTTCAACTCTGCTTAGGAAACTGACAAGGACATTAGATCCTCTTGAGTCCAATACACTGTATGCTGGAAACAGACGCCAGTGCTATTTGCCCTGTGTATGACAATGGGAGCACAATAGTGACTCTGCTTACCAGAAAACAACTCTTGCTCATGGGACCAAAAAATGCATGTGATTCAACTCCATTTAGGACTGGGAAACAAACACTAGCTCGCCTTACAAGAAACACACTCTGCTTTTGAGAAAAGAGCACTCTTCTACTCTACTGTGTTTCCTATAGGGCCAGAATAGTGAGCTTCCTCAGAAAAAAAGAACTGTGCTTCCTACACAAACGGCATTATCTAGTTCAATTCTACTTGGGAAACTGACAAGAACAGTAGATCCTCTTCATTCCAATACACTGTACATGCTGGGAATAGACTCCAGTGCTATTTGCCCTGTGTTTGACAAAGGGAGAGCAACAGGGACTCTTCTTACCAGAAAACAACTCTTGCTCATAGGACCAGAAACTGCATGTGATTCAACTCCATTTAGGACTGGAAAACAAACACTAGCTCGCCTTACAAGAAACACACTCTGCTTTTGAGAAAAGAGCACTCTTCTACTCTACTGTGTTTTCTATGGTGTCTGAACAGTGACATTGCTCAGAACAAAAGAACTGTGCTTCCTACACACAGGGGCCATATCTAGTTCAACTCTGCTTAGGAAACTGACAAGAACAGTAGCTCATGTTCAGTCCAATAAACTGTACTTGCTGGGAACAGACGCGAGTGCTATTTGCACTGTGTATGGCAATGGGAGCGCAATAGTGACTCCTCTTACCAGAAAACAACACTTGCTCGTAGGACCAGAAACTGCATGAGATTCAAATCCGTTTCTGACTGGGAAACAAACACTAGCCAGCCTTACAGGAAACACACTCTGCTTCTGAGAAAAGAGCACTCTTCTACTCTACTGTGTTTCCTATGGGGTGCGAACAGTGACCTTGCTCAGAACAAAGAACTGTGCTTCCTACACACACAGGCCATATCTAGTAGCAACTCTGCTTAGGAAACTGACAAGAACAGTAGATCCTCTTCAGTCCAATACACTGTACATGCTGGGAACAAATGCGAGTGCTATTTGCCCTGTGTATGGCAATTGGAGCGCAATAGTGACTCTTCTTAGCAGAAAAAAACTCTTGCTTGTAGGACCAGAAACTGCATGTGATTCAACTCCATTTAGGACTTGGAAAGAAACGCTACCTCGCCTTAGGAGAAACACAGTCTGCTTTTGAGAAAAGAGCACTCTTCTACTCTACTGTGTTTCCTATAGGGCCAGAACAGTGAGCTTGCTCAGAACAAAAGAACTGTGCTTCCTACACACACGGGCCATATCTACTTCAACTCTGCTTTGGAAACTGACAAGAGCAGTAGCTCCACTTCAGTCCAATACACTGTAATTGCTGGGAACAGACGCGAGTGCTATTTGCACTGTGTATGGCAAAGGGAGCACAATAGTGACTTTCCTTTCCAGAAAACAAGTCTTGCTCGTAGGACAGAAACTCCATGTGATTCAACTCCATTTAGGACTGGGAAACAAACTCTAAATCGCCTTACAAGAAAAACACTCTGCTTTTGAGAAAAGAGCACTCTTCTTCTCTACTGTGTTTCTTATAGGCCAGAAGAGTGAGCTTGCTCAGAACAAAAGAACTGTGCTTCCTACACACACGGGCTATATCTAGTTCAACTCTGTTTAGGAATCTGACAAGAACGGTAGCTCCTCTTCAGTCCAATACACTGTACTTGCTGGGAGCAGACGCGAGGGCTATTTGCACTGTGTATGGCAATGGGAGCGCAATAGTGACTCTTCTTACCAGAAAACAGCTCTTGCTCGTAGGACCAGAAACTGCATGGGATTCAACTCCATTTAGGACTGGGAAACAAAAGCTAGCTCGCCTTAAAAGAAACGCACTCTCCTTTTGAGAAAAGATCACTCTTCTACTCTACTTTGTTTCCTATAGGGCCAAAACAGTGAGCTTGCTCAGAACAAAAGAACTGTGCTTCCTACACACACGGGCCATATCTAGTTCAACTCTGCTTAGGAAACTGACAAGAACAGTAGCTCCTCTTCTGTCCAATACACTGTACTTGCGAAGAACATTAGCGAGAGTTGTTAGCACTGTTTATGGCAAAGGGAGCACAATAGTGACTTTCCTTACCAGAAAACATCCCTTGCTCGTAGGACCAAAAACTGCATGGGATTCAACTCCATTTAGGACTGGGAAACAAACGCTAGCTCGCCTTACAAGAAAAAAACTCTGCTTTTGAGAAAAGAGCACTCTTCTACTCTACTGTGTTTCCTATAGGGCAAGAACAGTGAGCTTGCTTAGAACAAAAGAACTGTGCTTCCTACACACACGGGCTATATCTAGTTCAACTCTGCTTAGGAAACTGACAAGAAGAGTAGTTCCTATTCAGTCCAATACACTGTACTTGCTGGGAGCAGTAACGAGTGTTATTTGAACTGTGTATGGCAATGGGAGCGAAATAGTGACTCTTCTTGCCAGAAAAAAACTCTTGCCCTAGACCCAGAAACAGCATGGGATTCAACTCCGTTTCTGACTGGGAAACAAACACTAGCTAGCCTTACAAGAAACACACTCTGCTTTTGAGAAAAGAGCACTCTTCTACTCTACTGTGTTTACTATGGGGTCCGAAAATTGAGCTTGCTCAGAACAAAAGAACTGTGCTTCATACACAGGGGCCATATCTAGTTCAACTCTGCTTAGGAAACTGACAAGTACAGTAGCTCCTTTTCTGTCCAATACACTGTACTTGCTGGGAACAGACGCGAGTGCTATTTGCACTGAGTATAGCAATGGTAGCACAATAGTGACTCTTCTTACCAGAAAACAACTCTTGCTCGTACGACCAGAAACTGCATGTGATTCAATTCCATTTAGGAGTGGGAAACAAACGCTAGCTTGCCTTACAAGAAACAAACTCTGCTTCTGAGAAAAGAGCACTCTTCTACTCTTCTGTGTTTCCTATAGGGCCAGAACAGTGAGCTTGCTCAGAACAAAAGAACTGTATTTCCACCACACACGGGCCATATCTAGTTCAACTCTGCTTAGGAAACTGACAAGAACAGTAGGTCCTCTTCAGTCCAATACACTGTACTTGCTGGGAACAGACGTGAGTGCTATTTGTACTGTTTATGGCAAAGGGAGAACAATAGTGACTTTCCTTTCCAGAGAACATCCCTTGCTCGTAGGACCAGAAACTGCATGTGATTCAACTCCATTTTGGACTGGGAAACAAACGCTAGCTCGCCTTCAAAGAATAACACTCTGCTTTTGAGAAAAGAGCACTCGTCTATTCTACTGTGTTTCCTATGGGGTCCGAACAGTGAGCTTGCTCAGAACAAAAGAACTGTGTTTCCTACACACACAGGCCATATCTAGTTCAACTCTGCTTAGGAAACTGACAAGAGCAGTAGCTCCTCTTCAGTCCAATACACTGTACTTGCTGGGAACAGACGCGAGTGCTATTTGCACTGTGTATGGCAAAGGGAGCACAATAGTGACTTTCCTTTCCAGAAAACAAGTCTTGCTCGTAAGACAGAAACTCCATGTGATTCAACTCCATTTAGGACTGGGAAACAAACGCTAGCTCGCCTTACAAGAAAAACACTCTGCTTTTGAGAAAAGAGCACTCTTCTACTCTACTGTGTTTCTTATAGGCCAGAAAAGTGAGCTTGCTCAGAACAAAAGAACTGTGCTTCCTACAAGCACGGGCTATATCTAGTTCAACTCTGTTTAGGAAACTGACAAGAACAGTAGCTCCTCTTCAGTCCAATACACTGTACTTGCTGGGAGCAGACCCGAGTGCTATTTGCACTGTGTATGGCAATGGGAGTGCAATAGTGACTCTTCTTACCAGAAAATGACTCTTGCTCGTAGGACCAGAAACTGCATGGGATTCAACTCCATTTAGGACTTGGAAACAAAAGCTAGCTCGCCTTACAAGAAACACACTCTGCTTTTGAGAAAAGAGAACTCTTCTACTCTACTTTGTTTCCTATAGGGCCAAAACGGTGAGCTTGCTCAGAACAAAAGAACTGTGCTTCCTACACACACGAGCCATATCTAGTTCAACTCTGCTTAGGAAACTGACAAGAACAGTAGATCCTCTTCAGTCCAATACACTGTACATGCTGGGAACAGACGCCAGTGCTATTTGCCCTGTGTATGACAATGGGAGCGCAATAGTGACTCTTCTTACCAGAAAACAACTCTTGCTCCTAGGATCAGAAACTACATGTGATTCAACTCCATTTAGGACTGGGAAACAAACGCTAGCTCGCCTTACAAGAAATACACTCTGCTTTTGAGAAAAGGGCACTCTTCTACTCTACTGTGTTTCTTATGGGGTCAGAACAGTGAGCTTGCTCAGAACAAAAGAACTGTGCTTCTTACGCACACGGGCCATATCTAGATCAATTCTTCTTAGGAAACTGACAAGGACAGGAGATCCTCTTCAGTCCAATACACTGTACATGCTCGGAACAGACGCCAGTGCTATTTGTCCTGTGTATGACAATGTTAGCGCAACAGTGACTCTTCTTACCAGAAAACAACTCTTGCTTGTAGGACCAGAAACTGCATGTGATTCAACTCCATTTAGGACTGGGAAAGAAACGCTAGCTCGCCTTAAAAGAAACACACTCTGCTTTTTGAAAAGAGCACTCTTCTACTCTACTGTGTTTCCTATAGGGCCAGAATAGTGAGCTTGCACAGAACAAAAGAACTGTGTTTCCTACACACACGGGGTATATCTAGTTCAACTCTGCTTAGGAAACTGACAAGGACATTAGATCCTCTTGAGTCCAATACACTGTATGCTGGAAACAGACGCCAGTGCTATTTGCCCTGTGTATGACAATGGGAGCACAATAGTGACTCTGCTTACCAGAAAACAACTCTTGCTCATGGGACCAAAAAATGCATGTGATTCAACTCCATTTAGGACTGGGAAACAAACACTAGCTCGCCTTACAAGAAACACACTCTGCTTTTGAGAAAAGAGCACTCTTCTACTCTACTGTGTTTCCTATAGGGCCAGAATAGTGAGCTTCCTCAGAAAAAAAGAACTGTGCTTCCTACACAAACGGCATTATCTAGTTCAATTCTACTTGGGAAACTGACAAGAACAGTAGATCCTCTTCATTCCAATACACTGTACATGCTGGGAATAGACTCCAGTGCTATTTGCCCTGTGTTTGACAAAGGGAGAGCAACAGGGACTCTTCTTACCAGAAAACAACTCTTGCTCATAGGACCAGAAACTGCATGTGATTCAACTCCATTTAGGACTGGAAAACAAACACTAGCTCGCCTTACAAGAAACACACTCTGCTTTTGAGAAAAGAGCACTCTTCTACTCTACTGTGTTTTCTATGGTGTCTGAACAGTGACATTGCTCAGAACAAAAGAACTGTGCTTCCTACACACAGGGGCCATATCTAGTTCAACTCTGCTTAGGAAACTGACAAGAACAGTAGCTCATGTTCAGTCCAATAAACTGTACTTGCTGGGAACAGACGCGAGTGCTATTTGCACTGTGTATGGCAATGGGAGCGCAATAGTGACTCCTCTTACCAGAAAACAACACTTGCTCGTAGGACCAGAAACTGCATGAGATTCAAATCCGTTTCTGACTGGGAAACAAACACTAGCCAGCCTTACAGGAAACACACTCTGCTTCTGAGAAAAGAGCACTCTTCTACTCTACTGTGTTTCCTATGGGGTGCGAACAGTGACCTTGCTCAGAACAGGCCATATCTAGTTCAACTCTGCTTAGGAAACTGACAAGAGCAGTAGCTCCTCTTCAGTCCAATACACTGTGCTTCCTACACACACAGGCCATATCTAGTAGCAACTCTGCTTAGGAAACTGACAAGAACAGTAGATCCTCTTCAGTCCAATACACTGTACATGCTGGGAACAAATGCGAGTGCTATTTGCCCTGTGTATGGCAATTGGAGCGCAATAGTGACTCTTCTTAGCAGAAAAAAACTCTTGCTTGTAGGACCAGAAACTGCATGTGATTCAACTCCATTTAGGACTTGGAAAGAAACGCTACCTCGCCTTAGGAGAAACACAGTCTGCTTTTGAGAAAAGAGCACTCTTCTACTCTACTGTGTTTCCTATAGGGCCAGAACAGTGAGCTTGCTCAGAACAAAAGAACTGTGCTTCCTACACACACGGGCCATATCTACTTCAACTCTGCTTTGGAAACTGACAAGAGCAGTAGCTCCACTTCAGTCCAATACACTGTAATTGCTGGAACAGACGCGAGTGCTATTTGCACTGTGTATGGCAAAGGGAGCACAATAGTGACTTTCCTTTCCAGAAAACAAGTCTTGCTCGTAGGACAGAAACTCCATGTGATTCAACTCCATTTAGGACTGGGAAACAAACTCTAAATCGCCTTACAAGAAAAACACTCTGCTTTTGAGAAAAGAGCACTCTTCTTCTCTACTGTGTTTCTTATAGGCCAGAAGAGTGAGCTTGCTCAGAACAAAAGAACTGTGCTTCCTACACACACGGGCTATATCTAGTTCAACTCTGTTTAGGAATCTGACAAGAACGGTAGCTCCTCTTCAGTCCAATACACTGTACTTGCTGGGAGCAGACGCGAGGGCTATTTGCACTGTGTATGGCAATGGGAGCGCAATAGTGACTCTTCTTACCAGAAAACAGCTCTTGCTCGTAGGACCAGAAACTGCATGGGATTCAACTCCATTTAGGACTGGGAAACAAAAGCTAGCTCGCCTTAAAAGAAACGCACTCTCCTTTTGAGAAAAGATCACTCTTCTACTCTACTTTGTTTCCTATAGGGCCAAAACAGTGAGCTTGCTCAGAACAAAAGAACTGTGCTTCCTACACACACGGGCCATATCTAGTTCAACTCTGCTTAGGAAACTGACAAGAACAGTAGCTCCTCTTCTGTCCAATACACTGTACTTGCGAAGAACATTAGCGAGAGTTGTTAGCACTGTTTATGGCAAAGGGAGCACAATAGTGACTTTCCTTACCAGAAAACATCCCTTGCTCGTAGGACCAAAAACTGCATGGGATTCAACTCCATTTAGGACTGGGAAACAAACGCTAGCTCGCCTTACAAGAAAAAAACTCTGCTTTTGAGAAAAGAGCACTCTTCTACTCTACTGTGTTTCCTATAGGGC
>NW_026737182.1:0-48000 GCF_949786415.1 Peromyscus eremicus | reverse complement strand
GTGTGTGTAGAAAGCACAGTTCTTTTGTTCTGAGCAAGCTCACTGTTTTGGCCCTGTAGGAAACACAGTAGAGTAGAGGAGTGCTCTTTTCTCAAAAGCAGAGTGTGTTTATTGTAAGGCGAGCTAGCGTTTGTTTCCCAGTCCTAAATGTAGTTGAATCACATGCAGTTTTGGATCCTACGAGCAAGAGTTGTTTTCTGGTAAGGAAAATCACTACTGCCCTCCCATTGCCACACACAGTGCACAGAGGACTCGCGTCTGTTCCCATCAAGTACAGTGTATTGGACTGAAGAGGAGCTACTGTTCTTGTCAGTTTCCTAAGCAGAGTTGAACTAGATATGGCCCATGTGTGTAGGAAGCCCAGTTCTTTTGTACTGTAAGCTCACTGATCGACCCATAGGAAACAGAGTAGAGTAGAAGAGTGCTCTTTTCTCAAAAGCAGAGTGTGTTTCTTGTAAGGCGAGCTAGCATTTGTTTCCCAGTCTTAAATGGGGTTGAATCACATGCAGTTTCTGGTCCCACGAGCAAGAGTTGTTTTCTGGTAAGAAGAGTGACTGTTGTGCTCCCTTTGTCATACACAGGGCAAATAGCACTGGCATCTGTTCCCAGCATGTACAGTGTATTGGACTGAAGAGGATCTAATGTTCTTGTCAGTTTCCTAGGTAGAGTAGAACTAGATATGGCCCGTGTGTGTAGGAAGCACAGTTCTTTTGTTCTGCGCAAGCTCACTGTTCAGACCCCATAGGAAACACTGTAGAGTAGAAGAGTGCTCTTTTCTCAAAAGCAGAGTGTGATTCTTGTAAGGCGAGCTAGCGTTTGTTTTGCAGTCCTAAATGGAGTTGAATCACACGCAATTTCAGGTCCTATGAGCAAGAGATTTTTCTGGTAAGAAGAGACACTATTTTCTCCCATTGTCATTCACAGGGCAAATAGCACTGGCGTCTGTTCCCAGCAAGTACAGTGTATTGGACTGAAGTGGACCAACTGTTCTTGTCAGTTTCCTAAGCAGAGTTGAACTAGATATAGCCAGTGTGTGTAGGATGCAAAGTTCTTTTGTTCTGAGCAGGCTCACTATTCTGGCCCTATAGGAAACACAGTAGAGTAGAAGAGTGCTCTTTTCTCAAAAGCAGAGAGTGTTTCTTGTAAGGCGAGCTAGCGTTTTTTTCCCGTCCTAAATCTAGTTGAGTCACATGCAGTTTCTGGTCCTACGAACAAGAGTTGTTTTCTGGTAAGAAGAGTCACTATTGCGCTCCCATTGTCATACACAGGGCAAATAGCACTCGCATCTATTCCCAGCATGTACAGTGTATTGGACTGAAGATGATCTACTGCTCTTGTCAGTTTCCTAAGCAGAGTTGAACTAGATATGGCCCGTTTGTGTAGGAAGCACAGTTCTTTTGTTCTGAGCAAGCTCACAGTTCAGGCCCTATAGAAAACACAATAGAGTAGAAGAGTGATCTTTTCTCAAAAGCAGAGTGTGTTTCTTGTAAGGCGAGCTAGCATTTGTTTCCCAGTCCTAAATGGAGTTGAATCACATGCAGTTTTTGATCCTACGAGCAAGAGTTGTTTTCTGGTAAGGTAAGTCACTATTGTGCTCCCATTGCCATACACAGTGCAAATAGCACTCGCGTCTGTTCCCAGCAAGTAAAGTGTATTGGACTGAAGAGGAGCTACTGTTCTTGTCAGTTTCGTAAGCAGAATTGACCTAGATATTGCCCGTGTGTGTAGGAAGCACAGTTCTTTTGTTCTGAGCAAGCTCACTATTCTGGCCCTATAGGAAACACAGTAGAGTAGAAGAGTGCTCTTTTCTCAAAAGCAGAGTGTGTTTCTTTAAGGCGAGCTAGCTTTTGTTTCGCAGTCCTAAGTGGAGTTGAATCACATGCAGTTTCTGGTCCTACGAGCAAGAGTTGTTTTCTGGTAAGAAGAGTCAATATTGCGCTCCCATTATCATACACATTACAAATAGCACTGGCGTCTGTTCCCAGCATGTACAGTGTATTGGACTGAAGAGGATATACTGTTCTTGTCAGTTTCCTAAGCAGAATTGAACTAGATATGGCCGTGTGTGTAGGAAGCACAGTTCTTTTGTTCTGAGCAAGCTCACTGTTTGGAACTTAAAGGAAACACAGAAGAGTAGAAGAGTGCTCTTTTATCATAAGCAGAGTGTGTTTATTGTAAGGCGAGCTAGCGTTTGTTTTGCAGTCCTAAATGGAGTTGAATCACATGCAGTTTCAGGTCCTACGAGCAAGAGATTTTTCTGGTAAGAAGAGTCACTGTTGAGCTCCCATTGACATACACAGGGCAAATAGCACTCGCGTCTGTTCCCAGCAAGTACAGTCACTATTGTGCTCCCTTTGCGATAAACATTGCAAATAGCACTCACGTCTGTTCCCAGCAAGTACAGTGTATTGGACTGAAGAGGAGCTGCTGTTCTTGTCAGTTTCCTAAGCAGAGTTGAACTAGATATGGCTCGTGTGTGTAGGAAGCACAGTTCTTTTGTTCTGAGCAAGCTCACTCTTCTGGCACTACAGGAAACACAGTAGATTAGAAGAGTGCTCTTTTCTCAAAAGCAGAGTGTGCTTCTTGTAAGGCGAGCTAGCGTTTGTTTCCCAGTCCTAAATGGAGTTGAATCACATGCAGTTTTTGGTCCTACAAGCAAGAGTTGTTTTCTGGTAAGGAAAGTCACTATTGTGCTCCCATTGCCATACACAGTGCAAATAGCACTCGCGTCTGTTCCCATTAAGTACAGTGTATTGGACTGAAGAGGAGCTACTGTTCTTGTCAGTTTCCTAGGTAGAGTTGAACTAGATATGGCCCGTGTGTGTAGGAAGCACAGTTCTTTTGTTCTGAGCAAGCTCACTGTTCAGACCCCATAGGAAACACTGTAGAGTAGAAGAGTGCTCTTTTCTCAAAAGCAGAGTGTGTTTCTTGTAAGGCGAGCTAGCGTTTGTTTTGCAGTCCTAAATGGAGTTGAATCACATGCAGTTTCAGGTCCTACGAGCAAGAGATTTTTCTGGTAAGAAGAGACACTATTGAGCTCCCATTGTCATTAAACAGGGCAAATAGCATTGGCGTCTCTTCCCAGCAAGTACAGTGTATTGGACTGAAGTGGACCAACTGTTCTTGTCAGTTTCCTAAGCAGAGTTGAACTAGATATAGCCAGTGTGTGTAGGATGCAAAGTTCTTTTGTTCTGAGCAAGCTCACTATTCTGGCCCTATAGGAAACACAGTTGAGTAGAAGAGTGCTCTTTTCTCAAAAGCAGAGAGTGTTTCTTGTAAGGCGAGCTAGCGTTTTTTTCCCGTCCTAAATCTAGTTGAGTCACATGCAGTTTCTGGTCCTACGAACAAGAGTTGTTTTCTGGTAAGAAGAGTCACTATTGTGCTCCCATTGCCATTAACAGTGTAAGTAGCACTCGCGTGTGTTCCCAGCAAGTACAGTGTATTGGACTGAAGAGGAGCTACTGTTCTTGTCAGTTTCCTAAGCAGAGTTGAACTAGATATGGCCCGTGTGTGTGAAGCACAGTTCTTTTGTTCTGAGCAAGCTAAATATTCGGACCCCATAGTAAACAGAGTAGAGTAGAAGAGTGCTCTTTTCTCAAAAGCAGAGTGTGTTTCTTGTAAGGCTAGCTAGTGTTTGTTTCCCAGTAAGAAACGGAGTTGAATCCCATGCAGTTTCTGGTCCTACGAGCAAGAGTTGTTTTCTGGTAAGAAGAGTCACTATTTTGCTTTCTTTGCCCTACACAGTGCAAATAGCACTCGCGTCTACTCCCAGCAAGTACAGTGTATTGGACTGAAGAGGAGCTACTGTTCTTGTCAGTTTCCTAAGCAGAGTTGAACTAGATATAGCCCGTGTGTGTAGGAAGCACAGTTCTTTTGTTTTGAGCAAGCTCACTGTTCTGGCCGTAAAGGAAACACAGTAAAGTAGAAGAGTGCTCTTTTCTCAAAAGCAGAGTGTGTTTCTTGTAAGGTGAGCTAGCGTTTGTTTCCCAGTCCTAAATGTAGTTGAATTACATGCAGTTTCTTGTCCTATGAGCAAGAGTTGTTTTCTGTTAAGAAGAGTCACTATTGCGCTCCTTTTGCCATACACAGTGCAAACAACCCTTGCTACTGTTCTTTGCAAGTACAGTGTATTGGACAGAAGAGGAGCTACTGTCCTTGTCAGTTTCCTAAGCAGAGTTGAACTAGATATGGCCCGTGTGTGTAGGAAGCACAGTTCTTTTGTTCTGAGCAAGCTCACTGTTCAGACCCCATAGGAAACACTGTAGAGTAGAAGAGTGCTCTTTTCTCAAAAGCAGAGTGTGTTTCTTGTAAGGCGAGCTAGCATTTGTTTTGCAGTCCTAAATGGAGTTGAATCACATGCAGTTTCAGGTCCTACGAGCAAGAGGTTTTTCTGGTAAGAAGAGTCACTTTTGAGCTCCCATTGTCATACACAGGGCAAATAGCACTCGCGTCTGTTCCCAGCAAGTACAGTGTATTGGACTGAAGATGATCTACTGCTCTTGTCAGTTTCCTAAGCAGAGTTGAACTAGATATGGCCCGTGTGTGTAGGAAGCACAGTTCTTTTGTTCTGAGCAAGCTCACTCTTCTGGCACTATAGGAAACACAGAAGAGTAGAAGAGTGCTCTTTTCTCAAAAGCAGAGTGTGTTTCTTGTAAGGCGAGCTAGCATTTGTTTCTCAGTCCAAAATGGAGTTGAATCACATGCAGTTTCTGGTCCTACGAGCAAGGGATGTATTCTGGTAAGGAAAGTCACTATTGTGCTCCCTTTGCGATAAACAGTGCAAATAGCACTCACGTCTGTTCCCAGCAAGTACAGTGTATTGGACTGAAGAGGAGCTGCTGTTCTTGTCAGTTTCCTAAGCAGAGTTGAACTAGATATGGCTCGTGTGTGTAGGAAGCACAGTTCTTTTGTTCTGAGCAAGCTCACTCTTCTGGCACTACAGGAAACACAGTAGATTAGAAGAGTGCTCTTTTCTCAAAAGCAGAGTGTGCTTCTTGTAAGGCGAGCTAGCGTTTGTTTCCCAGTCCTAAATGGAGTTGAATCACAGGCAGTTTCAGGTCCTACGAGCAAGAGATTTTTCTGGTAAGAAGAGACACTATTGAGCTCCCATTGTCATTCACAGGGCAAATAGCACTGTCGTCTGTTGCCAGCAAGTACAGTGTATTGGACTGAAGTGGACCAACTGTTCTTGTCAGTTTCCTAAGCAGAGTTGAACTAGATATAGCCAGTGTGTGTAGGATGCAAAGTTCTTTTGTTCTGAGCAAGCTCACTATTCTGGCCCTATAGGAAACACAGTTGAGTAGAAGAGTGCTCTTTTCTCAAAAGCAGAGAGTGTATCTTGTAAGGCGAACTAGCGTTTTTTTCCCGTCCTAAATCTAGTTGAGTCACATGCAGTTTCTGGTCCTAAGAACAAGAGTTGTTTTCTGGTAAGAAGAGTCACTATTGTGCTTTCATTGTCATACACAGGGCAAACAGCACTCACGTCTGTTCCCAGCATGTACAGTGTATTGGACTGAAGATGATCTACTGCTCTTGTCAGTTTCCTAAGCAGAGTTGAACTAAATATGGCCCGTTTGTGTAGGAAGCACAGTTCTTTTGTTCTGAGCAAGCTCACTCTTCTGGCACTATAGGAAACACAGTAGAGTAGAAGAGTGCTCTTTTCTCAAAAGCAGAGTGTGTTTCTTGTAAGGCGAGCTAGCATTTGTT
This sequence comes from Peromyscus eremicus, assembly GCF_949786415.1. NCBI lineage: Eukaryota > Metazoa > Chordata > Mammalia > Rodentia > Cricetidae > Peromyscus > Peromyscus eremicus. The sequence goes on along the minus strand of NW_026737182.1, from coordinate 42,294 downwards.
TCCCAGTCCTAAATGGAGTTGAATCACATGCAGTTTCTGGTCCTACGAGCAAGAGTTGTTTTCTGTTAAGAAGAGTCTCTATTGCACTCCCATTGTCATACTCAGGGCAAATAGCACTGGCGTCTGTTCCCAGCATGTACAGTGTATTGGACTGAAGAGGATCTACTGTTCTTGTCAGTTTCCTAAGCAGAATTGAACTAGATATGGCCCATGTGTGTAGGAAGCACAGTTCTTTTGTTCTGAGCAAGCTCACGGTTCAGGCCCTATAGAAAACACAATAGAGTAGAAGACTGATCTTTTCTCAAAAGCAGAGTGTGTTTCTTGTAAGGCGAGCTAGCGTTTGTTTCCCAGTCAGAAACTGAGTTGAATCCCATGCAGTTTCTGGTCCTACGAGCAAGAGTTGTTTTCTGGTAAGAAGAGTAACTATTTCGCTTTCTTTGCCCTACACAGTGCAAAGAGCACTCGCGTCTACTCCCAGCAAGTACAGTGTATTGGACTGAAGAGGAGCTACTGTTCTTGTCAGTTTACTAAGCAGAGTTGAACTAGATATAGCCCGTGTGTGTAGGAAGCACAGTTCTTTTGTTTTGAGCAAGCTCACTGTTCAGGCCGTAAAGGAAAAACAGTAAAGTAGAAGAGTGCTCTTTTCTCAAAAGCAGAGTGTGTTTCTTGTAAGGTGAGCTAGCGTTTGTTTCCCAGTCCTAAATGTAGTTGAATTACATGCAGTTTCTTGTCCTATGAGCAAGAGTTGTTTTCTGGTAAGAAGAGTCACTATTGTGCTCCTATTGCCATACACAGTGCAAACAACACTTGCTACTGTTCTTTGCAAGTACAGTGTATTGGACAGAAGAGGAGCTACTGTCCTTGTCAGTTTCCTAAGCAGAGTTGAACTAGATATGGCCCGTGTGTGTAGGAAGCACAGTTCTTTTGTTCTGAGCAAGCTCACTGTTCAGACCACATAGGAAACACTGTAGAGTAGAAGAGTGCTCTTTTCTCAAAAGCAGAGTGTGTTTCTTGTAATGCGAGCTAGCGTTTGTTTTGCAGTCCTAAATGGAGTTGAATCACATGCAGTTTCAGGTCCTACGAGCAAGAGATTTTTCTGGTAAGAAGAGTCACTGTTGAGCTCCCATTGTCATACACAGGGCAAATAGCACTGGCGTCTGTTCCCAGCAAGTACAGTGTATTGCACTGAAGTGGACGAACTGTTCTTGTCAGTTTCCTAAGCAGAGTTGAACTAGATATAGCCAGTGTGTGTAGGATGCACAGTTCTTTTGTTCTGAGCAAGCTCACTATTCTGGCCCTATAGGAAACACAGTTGAGTAGAAGAGTGCTCTTTTCTCAAAAGCAGAGCGTCATTCTTGTTAGTTGAGCTAGCGTATTTTTCCCGTCCTAAATCTAGTTGAGTCACATGCAGTTTCTGGTCCTACGAACAAGAGTTGTTTTCTGGTAAGAAGAGTCACTATTGCACTCCCATTGTCATACACAGGGCAAATAGCACTCGCGTCTGTTCCCAGCAAGTACAGTGTATTGGACTGAAGATGATCTACTGCTCTTGTCAGTTTCCTAAGCAGAGTTGAACTAGATATGGCCCGTGTGTGTAGGAAGCACAGTTCTTTTGTTCAGAGCAAGCTCACTGTTCTGGCACTATAGGAAACACAGTAGAGTAGAAGAGTGCTCTTTTCTCAAAAGCAGAGGGTGTTTCTTGTAAGGCGAGCTAGCATTTGTTTCCCAGTCCTAAATGGAGTTGAATCACATGCAGTTTCTGGTCCTACGAGCAAGAGTTGTTTTCTGTTAAGAAGAGTCTCTATTGCACTCCCATTGTCATACACAGGGCAAATAGCACTGGCGTCTGTTCCCAGCATGTACAGTGTATTGGACTGAAGAGGATCTACTGTTCTTGTCAGTTTCCTAAGCAGAATTGAACTAGATATGGCCCATGTGTGTAGGAAGCACAGTTCTTTTGTTCTGAGCAAGCTCACGGTTCAGGCCCTATAGAAAACACAATAGAGTAGAAGAGTGATCTTTTCTCAAAAGCAGAGTGTGTTTCTTGTAAGGCGAGCTAGCGTTTGTTTCCCAGTCAGAAACTGAGTTGAATCCCATGCAGTTTCTGGTCCTACGAGCAAGAGTTGTTTTCTGGTAAGAAGAGTAACTATTTCGCTTTCTTTGCCCTACACAGTGCAAAGAGCACTCGCGTCTACTCCCAGCAAGTACAGTGTATTGGACTGAAGAGGAGCTACTGTTCTTGTCAGTTTACTAAGCAGAGTTGAACTAGATATAGCCCGTGTGTGTAGGAAGCACAGTTCTTTTGTTTTGAGCAAGCTCACTGTTCTGGCCGTAAAGGAAAAACAGTAAAGTAGAAGAGTGCTCTTTTCTCAAAAGCAGAGTGTGTTTCTTGTAAGGTGAGCTAGCGTTTGTTTCCCAGTCCTAAATGTAGTTGAATTACATGCAGTTTCTTGTCCTATGAGCAAGAGTTGTTTTCTGGTAAGAAGAGTCACTATTGTGCTCCTATTGCCATACACAGTGCAAACAACACTTGCTACTGTTCTTTGCAAGTACAGTGTATTGGACAGAAGAGGAGCTACTGTCCTTGTCAGTTTCCTAAGCAGAGTTGAACTAGATATGGCCCGTGTGTGTAGGAAGCACAGTTCTTTTGTTCTGAGCAAGCTCACTGTTCAGACCACATAGGAAACACTGTAGAGTAGAAGAGTGCTCTTTTCTCAAAAGCAGAGTGTGTTTCTTGTAATGCGAGCTAGCGTTTGTTTTGCAGTCCTAAATGGAGTTGAATCACATGCAGTTTCAGGTCCTATGAGCAAGAGATTTTTCTGGTAAGAAGAGTCACTGTTGAGCTCCCATTGTCATACACAGGGCAAATAGCACTGGCGTCTGTTCCCAGCAAGTACAGTGTATTGCACTGAAGTGGACGAACTGTTCTTGTCAGTTTCCTAAGCAGAGTTGAACTAGATATAGCCAGTGTGTGTAGGATGCACAGTTCTTTTGTTCTGAGCAAGCTCACTATTCTGGCCCTATAGGAAACACAGTAGAGTAGAAGAGTGCTCTTTTCTCAAAAGCAGAGAGTCATTCTTGTAAGTTGAGCTAGCGTATTTTTCCCGTCCTAAATCTAGTTGAGTCACATGCAGTTTCTGGTCCTACGAACAAGAGTTGTTTTCTGGTAAGAAGAGTCACTATTGCACTCCCATTGTCATACACAGGACAAATAGCACTCGCGTCTGTTCCCAGCAAGTACAGTGTATTGGACTGAAGATGATCTACTGCTCTTGTCAGTTTCCTAAGCAGAGTTGAACTAGATATGGCCCGTGTGTGTAGGAAGCACAGTTCTTTTGTTCAGAGCAAGCTCACTGTTCTGGCACTATAGGAAACACAGTAGAGTAGAAGAGTGCTCTTTTCTCAAAAGCAGAGGGTGTTTCTTGTAAGGCGAGCTAGCATTTGTTTCTCAGTACAAAATGGAGTTGAATCACATGCAGTTTCTGGTCCTACGAGCAAAAGATGTATTCTGGTAAGGAAAGTCACTATTGTGCTCCCTTTGCGATAAACAGTGCAAATAGCACTCACATCTGTTGCCAGCAAGTACAGTGTATTGGACTGAAGATGATCTACTGCTCTTGTCAGTTTCCTAAGCAGAGTTGAACTAGATATGGCTCGTGTGTATAGGAAGCACAGTTCTTTTGGTCTGAGCAAGCTCACTCTTCTGGCCCTATAGGAAACACAGAAGAGTAGAAGAGTGCTCTTTTCTCAGAAGCAGAGTGTGGTTCTTGTAAGGTGAGCTAGCGTTTGTTTCTCAGTCCTAAATTGAGTTGAATCACATGCAGTTTCTGGTCCTACGAGCAAGAGTTCTTTTCTAGTAATAAGAGTCACTATTTTTCTACCATTGCCATACACAGTGCAAATAGCACTCGAGTCTGTTTCCAGCAAGTACAGTGTATTGGACAGAAAGGAGCTACTGTTCTTGTCAGTTTCCTAAGCAGAGTTGAACTAGATATGGCCCGTGTGTGTGAAGCACAGTACTTTTGTTCTGAGCAAGCTAAATTTTCGGACCCCATAGTAAACACAGTAGAGTAGAAGAGTGCTCTTTTCTCAAAAGCAGAGTGTGTTTCTTTTAAGGTGAGCTAGTGTTTCTTTCCCAGTCAGAAACGGAGTTGAATCCCATGGAGTTTCTGGTCCTACGAACAAGAGTTGTTTTCTGGTAAGAAGAGTCACTATTTCGCTTTCTTTGCCATACACAGTGCAAAGAGCACTCGCGTCTACTCCCAGCAAGTACAGTGTATTGGACTGAAGAGGAGCTACTGTTCTTGTCAGTTTCCTAAGCAGAGTTGAACTAGATATAGCCCGTGTGTGTAGGAAGCACAGTTCTTTTGTTTTGAGCAAGCTCACTGTTCTGGCCGTAAAGGAAACACAGTAAAGTAGAAGAGTGCTCTTTTCTCAAAAGCAGAGTGTGTTTCTTGTAAGGTGAGCTAGCGTTTGTTTCCCAGTCCTAAATGTAGTTGAATTACATGCAGTTTCTGGTACTATGAGCAAGAGTTGTTTTCTGGTAAGAAGAGTCACTATTGCGCTCCTATTGCCATACACAGTGCAAACAACACTTGCTACTGTTCTTTGCAAGTACAGTGTATTGGACAGAAGTGGAGCTACTGTCCGTGTCAGTTTCCTAAGCCGAGTTGAACTATATATGGCCCGTGTGTTAAGGAAGCACACATCATTTTTTCAGAGCAAGCTCACTCTTCTGGCCCTGTAGGAAACACAGAAGAGTAGAAGAGTGCTCTTTTCTCAAAAGCAGAGTGTGTTTCTTGTAAGGCGAGCGAGCGTTTGTTTCCCAGTCCATAATGGAGTTGAATCACATGCAGTTTCTGGTCCTGCGAGCAAGAGTTGTTTTCTGGTAAGAAGAGTCACTATTGTGCTACCATTGCCATATGCAGTGCAAATTGCACTCGCGTCTGCTCCCAGCAAGTACAGTGTATTGGAATGAAGAAGAGCTACTGTTCTTTTCAGTTTCCTAAGCAGAGTTGAACTAGATATAGGCCGTGTGTGTAGGAAGCACATTTCTTTTGTTCTGAGCAAGCTCACTGTTCTTGCCCTATAGGAAACACAGTAGAGTAGAAGAGTGCTCTTTTCTCAAAAGCAGAGTGTGTTTCTTTTAAGGTGAGCTAGCGTTTGTTTCCAGTCCTAAATGGAGTTGAATCACATGCAGCTTTTGGTCCTATGAGCAAGGGATGTTTTCTGGTAAGGAAAGTCACTATTGCGCTCCCTTTGCCCTACACAGTTCAAATAGCACTCGCGTCTGTTCCCAGCAAGTACAGTGTATTGGACTGAAGAGGAGCTACCGTTCTTGTCAGTTTCCTAAGCAGAGTTGAACTAGATATGGCCTGTGTGTGTAGGAAGCACAGTTCTTTTGTTCTGAGCAAGCTCACTGTTCTGGCCCTATAGGAAACACAGTAAAGTAGAAGAGTGCTCTTTTCTCAAAAGCAGAGTGTGTTTCTTCTAAGGCGAGCTAGCGTTTGTTTCCCAGTCCTAAATGGAGTTGAATCACATGCAGTTTCTGGTCCTACAAGCAAGAGTTGTTTTCTGGTAAGAAGAGTCACTATTTTGTTCCAATTGCCATACACAGGGCAAATAGCACTCGCGTCTGTTTCCAGCAAGTACAGTGTATTGAAATGAAGAGGAGCTACTGTTCTTGTCAGTTTTTTAAGCAGAGTTGAACTAGATATGGCCCTTGTGTGTAGGAAGCACAGTTCTTTTGTTCTGAGCAAGCTCACTGTTCGGACCCCATAGGAAACACAGTAGAATAGATGAGTGCTCTTTTCTCAAAAGCAGAGTGTGTTTCTTGTAAGGCGAGCTAGCGTTTGTTTTTCAGGCCAAAATGGAGTTGAATCACATGCAGTTTCTGGTCCTACGAGCAAGGGATGTTTTCTGGTAAGGAAAGTCACTATTCTGCTCCCTTTGCCATAAACAGTGCAAATAGCACTCACGTCTGCTCCAGCAAGTACAGTGTATTGGACTGAAGAGGAGCTACTGTTCTTGTCAGTTTCCTAAGCAGAGTTGAACTAGATATGGCCCCTGAGTGTAGGAAGCACAGTTCTTTTGTTCTGAGCAAGCTCACTGTTCAGACCCCATAGGAAACACCGTAGAGTAGAAGAGTGCTCTTTTCAAAAGCAGAGTGTGTTTCTTGTAAGGCGAGCTAGCATTTGTTTCCAAGTCCGAAATGGAGTTGAATCCCATGCAGTTTCTGGTCCTAAGAGCAAGAGTTGTTTTCTGGTAAGAAGATTCAGTATTGTGCTCCAATTGCCACATACACTGCAAATAGCACTCGCGTCTGTTCCCAGCAAGTACAGTGTATTGGACTGAAGAGGAGCTACTGTTCTTGTCAGTTTCCTAAGCAGAGTTGAACTAGATATGGCCTGTTTGTGTAGGAAGCACAGTTCTTTTGTTCTGTGAAAGCTCACTGTTCTGGCAATATAGGAAACACAGTAGAGTAGAAGTGTTATCTTTTCTCAAAACCAGAGTGTGTTTCTTGTAAAGCAAGATAGTGTTTGTTTTCCAGTCCAAAATGGAGTTGAATCACAAGCAGTTTTTGGTCCCATGTGCAAGAGTTGTTTTCTGTTAGGAGAGTCACTATTGTGCTCCCATTGCCATACACAGTGCAAATAGCACTCGCGTCTGTTCCCATTAAGTACAGTGTATTGGACTGAAGAGGAGCTACTGTTCTTGTCAGTTTCCAGTGGAGTTGAACTAGATATGGCCCGTGTGTGTAGGAAGCACAGTTCTTTTGTTCTGAGCAAGCTCACTGTTCGGACCCCATAGGAAACACTGTAGAGTAGAAGAGTCCTCTTTTCTCAAAAGCAGAGTGTGTTTCTTGTAAGGAGAGCTAGCGTTTGTTTCCCAGTCCTAAATGGAGTTGAATCCCATGCAGTTTCTGGTCCTACGACCAAGAGTTGTTTTTTGGTAAGAAGAGTCACTATTGGGCTCCCATTGCCATACACAGTGCAAATAGCACTCTCGTCTGTTCGCAGCAAGTACAGTGTATTGGACTGAATATGAGCTACTATTCTTGTCAGTTTGCTAAGCAGAATAGAACTGGATATGGCCCCTGTGTGTAGGAAGCACAGTTCTTTTGTTCTGAGCAAGCTCACTTTTCGGACCCCATAGGAAACACCTTAGAGTAGAAGAGTGCTCTTTTCTCAAAAGCAGAGTGTGTTTCTTGTAAGGCGAGCTAGCGTTTGTTTCCCAGTCCTAAATGGAGTTGAATCCCATGCAGTTTCTGGTCCTACGAGCAGGAGTTGTTTTCTGGTAAGAAGAGTCACTATTGGGCTCCCATTGGCATGTACAGTGCAAATAGCACTCGCGTCTGTTCCCAGCAAGTACAGTGTATTGGACTGAAGAGGACCAACTGTTCTTGTCAGTTTCCTAAGCAGAGTTGAACTAGATATAGCCCGTGTGTGTAGGAAGCACAGTTCTTTTGTTCTTAGCAAGCTCACTATTCTGGCCCTATAGGAAACACAGTAGAGTAGAAGAGTGCTCTTTTCTCAAAAGCAGAGTGTGTTTCTTGTAAGGCGTGCTAGTGTTTGTTTTTCAGTCCTAAATGGAGTTGAATCACATGCAGTTTCTGGTCCTACGAGCAAGAGTTGTTTTCTGGTAAGAAGAGTCACTATTGTGCTCCCATTGTCATACACTGGGGAAATAGCACTGGCGTCTATTCCCAGCATGTACAGTGTATTGGACTGAAGAGGATCTACTGTCCTTGTCAGTTTCCTAAGCATTATTGATCTAGATATGGCCGTGTGTGTAGGAAACACAGTTCTTTTGTTCTGAGCAAGCTCACTATTCTGGCCCTATAGGAAACACAGTAGAGTAGAAGAGTGCTCTTTTCTCAAAAGCAGAGTGTGTTTCTTGTAAGGCGAGCTAGCATTTGTTTCCCAGTCCGAAATGGAGTTGAATCCCATGCAGTTTCGGGTCCTACAAGCAAGAGTTGTTTTCTGGTAAGAAGAGTCACTATTGCGCTCCCATTGGCATATACAGTGCAAATAGCACTCGCGTCTGTTCCCATCAAGTTCAGTGTATTGGACTGAATAGGAGCTACTGTTCTTGTCAATTTCCTAAGCAGAATTGAACTAGATATGGCCCGTGTGTGTAGGAAGCACAGTTCTTTTGTTCTCAGCAAGCTCACTGTTCGGATCCCACAGGAAACACTGTAGAGTAGAAGAGTGCTCTTTTCTCAAAAGCAGAGTGTGTTTCTTGTAAGTCGAGCTAGTGTTTGTATCCCAGTTCTAAATGGATTTGAATCCCATGCAGTTTCTGGTCCTACGAGCAAGAGTTGTTTTCTGGTAAGAAGAGTCACTATTGCGCTCCCATTGGCATATACAGTGCAAATAGCACTCGCGTCTGTTCCCATCAAGTTCAGTGTATTGGAATGAAGAGGATCTACTGTGCTTGTCAGTTTCCTCAGCAGAATTGAACTAGATAAGGCCATTTGTGAAGGAAGCACAGTTCTTTTTTTCTGAGCAAGCTCACTGTTCGGACCCCATAGGAAACACATTAGACTAGAAGAGTGCTCTTTTCTCAAAAGCAGAGTGTGTTTCTTGTAAGGCGAGCTAGCGTTTGTTTCCAAGACCAAAATGGAGTTGAATCCCATGCAGTTTCTGGTCCTAAGAGCAAGAGTTGTTTTCTGGTAAGAAGAGTCACTATTGCGTTCCCTTTGCCATATAGAGGGCAAATAGCACTCGCGTCTGTTCCCAGCAATTACAGTGTATTGGACTGAAGAGGAGCTACTGTTCTTGTCAGTTTCCTAAGCAGAGTTGAACTAGATATGGCCCGTGTGTGTAGGAAGCACAGTTCTTTTGTTCTGAGCAAGCTCACTGTTTGGACCCCAAAGGAAACACAGTAGAGTAGAAGAGTGCTCTTTTCTCAAAAGCAGAGTGTGTTTCTTGTAGGGCGAGCTAACGTTTGTTTCGCAGGCCTAAATGGAGTTGAATCACAGGCAGTTTCTGGTCCTACGAGCAAGAGTTGTTTTCTGGTAAGAAGAGTCACTATTGCGCTCCCATTGTCATACACAGGGTAAATAGCACTGGCGTCTATTCCCAGCATGTACAGTGTATTGGACTGAAGAGGATCTACTGTTCTTGTCAGTTTCCTATGCAGAGTTGAACTAGATATAGCCAGTGTGTGTAAGATGCACAGTTCTTTTGTTCTGAGCAAGCTCACTATTCTGGCCCTATAGGAAACACGGTAGAGTAGAAGAGTGCTCTTTTCTCAAAAGCAGAGAGTGTTTCTTGTAAGGCGAGCTAGCGTTTTTTTCCCGTCCTAAATCTAGTTGAGTCACATGCAGTTTCTGGTCCTACGAACAAGAGTTGTTTTCTGGTAAGAAGAGTCACTATTGCGCTCCCATTGTCATACACAGGGCAAATAGCACTCACGTCTGTTCCCAGCAAGTACAGTGTATTGGACTGAAGATGATCTACTGCTCTTGTCAGTTTCCTAAGCAGAGTTGAACTAGATATGGCCCGTGTGTGTAGGAAGCACAGTTCTTTTGTTCTGAGCAAGCTCACTGTTCTGGCACTATAGGAAACACAGTAGAGTAGAAGTGTGCTCTTTTCTCAAAAGCAGAGTGTGTTTCTTGTAAGGCGAGCTAGCATTTGTTTCTCAGTCCAAAATGGAGTTGAATCACATGCAGTTTCTGGTCCTATGAGCAAAAGATGTATTCTGGTAAGGAAAGTCACTATTGTGCTCCCTTTGCGATAAACAGTGCAAATAGCACTCACGTCTGTTCCCAGCAAATACAGTGTATTGGACTGAAGAGGAGCTACTGTTCTTGTCAGTTTCCTAAGCAGAGTTGAACTAGATATGGCTCATGTGTATAGGAAGCACAGTTCTTTTGTTCGGAGCAAGCATACTCTTCTGGCCCTATAGGAAACACAGAAGAGTAGAAGAGTGCTCTTTTCTCAGAAGTAGAGTGTGGTTCTTGTAAGGTGAGCTAGCGTTTGTTTCCCAGTCCTAAATTGAGTTGAATCACATGCAGTTTCTGGTCCTACGAGCAAGAGTTATTTTCTAGTAAGAAGAGTCACTATTTTTCTACCATTGCCATACACAGTGCAAATAGCACTCGCATCTGTTCCCAGCAAGTACAGTGTATTGGACAGAAGATGAGCTACTCTTCTTGTCAGTTTCCTAAGCAGAGTTGAACTAGATATGGCCCGTGTGTGTGAAGCACAGTTCTTTTGTTCTGAGCAAGCTAAATTTTCGGACCCCATAGTAAACACAGTAGAGTAGAAGTGTGCTCTTTTCTCAAAAGCAGAGTGTGTTTCTTTTAAGGTGAGCTAGTGTTTGTTTACCAGTCAGAAACGGAGTTGAATCCCATGGAGTTTCTGGTCCTACGAGCAAGAGTTGTTTTCTGGTAAGAAGAGTCACTATTTCGCTTTCTTTGCCATACACAGTGCAAATAGCACTCGCGTCTACTCCCAGCAAGTACAGTGTATTGGACTGAAGAGGAGCTACTGTTCTTTTCAGTTTCCTAAGCAGAGTTGAACTAGATATAGCCCGTGTGTGTAGGAAGCACAGTTCTTTTGTTTTGAGCAAGCTCACTGTTCTGGCCGTAAAGGAAACACAGTAAAGTAGAAGAGTGCTCTTTTCTCAAAAGCAGAGTGTGTTTCTTGTAAGGTGAGCTAGCGTTTGTTTCCCAGTCCTAAATGTAGTTGAATTACATGCAGTTTCTTGTCCTATGAGCAAGAGTTGTTTTCTGGTAAGAAGAGTCACTATTGCACTCCTATTGCCATACACAGTGCAAACAACACTTGCTACTGTTCTTTGCAAGTACAGTGTCTTGGACAGAAGAGGAGCTTCTGTCCTTGTCAGTTTCCTTAGCAGAGTTGAACTAGATATGGCCCGTGTGTGTAGGAAACACAGTTCTTTTGTTCTGAACAAGCTCACTGTTCAGACCCCATAGGAAACACTGTAGAGTAGAAGTGTGCTCTTTTCTCAAAAGTACAGTGTGTTTCTTGTAAGGCGAGCTAGCGTTTGTTTTGCAGTCCTAAATGGAGTTGAATCACATGCAGTTTCAGGTCCTACGAGCAAGAGATTTTTCTGGTAAGAAGAGTCACTATTGTGCTACCATTGCCATACACAGTGCAAATAGCACTCGTGTCTGTTCCCAGCAAGTACAGTGTATTGGAAAGAAGAGGATCTACTGTTCTTGTCAGTTTCCTAAGCAGAGTTGAATTAGATATGGCCTGTGTGTGTAGGAAGCACAGTTCTTTTGTTCTGAGCAAGCTCACTGTTCTGGCCCTATAGGAAACACAGTAGAGTAGAAGAGTGCTCTTTTCTCAAAAGCAGAGTGTGTTCTCCTAAGGCAAGATAGCATTTGTTTCCAAGTCCTAAAGGAGTTGAATCACATGCAGTTTCTGGTCCTACAAGCAAGAGTTGTTTTCTGGTAAGGAGAGTCACTATTGCACTCCCATTGCCATACACAGTGCAAACAGCACTCGCGTCTGTTCCCAGCAAGTACAGTGTATTAGACTAAAAAGGAGCTACTGTTCTTGTCAGTTTCCTAAGCAGAGTTGAACTATATATGGCCCGTGTGTTAAGGAAGCACACATCATTTTTTCAGAGCAAGCTCACTCTTCTGGCCCTATAGGAAACACAGAAGAGTAGAAGAGTGCTCTTTACTCAAAAGCAGAGTGTGTTTCTTGTAAGGCGAGCTAGCGTTTGTTTCCCAGTCCATAATGGAGTTGAATCACAAGCAGTTTCTGGTCCTGCGAGCAAGAGTTGTTTTCTGGTAAGAAGAGTCACTGTTGTGCTACCATTGCCATACACAGTGCAAATTGCACTCGCTTCTGCTCCCAGCAAGTACAGTGTATTGGACTCAAGAGGAGCTACTGTTCTTTTCAGTTTCCTAAGCAGAGTTGAACTAGATATAGCCCGTGTGTGTATGAAGCACAGTTCTTTTGTTCGGAGCAAGCTCACTTTTCGGACACTATAGGAAACACAGTAGAGTAGAAGAGTGCTCTTTTCTCAAAAGCAGAGTGTGTTTATTTTAAGGTGAGCTAGCGTTTGTTTCCCAGTCCTAAATGGAGTTGAATCACATGCAGTTTTTGGTCCTATGAGCAAGGGATGTTTTCTGGTAAGGAAAGTCACTATTGTGCTCCCTTTGCCCTACACAGTTCAAATAGCACTCGCGTCTGTTCCCAGCAAGTACAGTGTATTGGACTGAAGAGGAGCTACCGTTCTTGTCAGTTTCCTAGGCAGAGTTGAACTAGATATGGCCTGTGTGTGTAGGAAGCACAGTTCTTTTGTTCTGAAAAGCTCACTGTTCTGGCCCTATAGGAAACACAGTAAAGTAGAAGAGTGCTCTTTTCTCAAAAGCAGAGTGTGTTTCTTCTAAGGGGAGCTAGCGTTTGTTTTCCAGTCCTAAATGGAGTTGAATCACATGCAGTTTCTGGTCCTACGAGCAAGAGTTGTTTTCTGGTAAGAAGAGTCACTATTTTGTTCCCATTGCCATACACAGGGCAAATAGCATTCGCAACTGTTTCCAGCAAGTACAGTGTATTGGAATGAAGAGGAGCTACTGTTCTTGTCAGTTTCCAGTGGAGTTGAACTAGATATGGCCCGTGTGTGTAGGAAGCACAGTTCTTTTGTTCTGAGCAAGCTCACTGTTCGGACCCCATAGGAAACACCTTAGAGTAGAAGAGTGCTCTTTTCTCAAAAGCAGAGTGTGTTTCTTGTAAGGCGAGATAGCGTTCGTTTTTCAGAGCAAAATGGAGTTGAATCACATGCAGTTTCTGGTCCTATGTGCAAGGGATGTTTTCTGGTAAGGAAAGTCACTATTGTGCTCCCTTTGCCATAAACAGTGCAAATAGCACTCACGTCTGCTCCAGCAAGTACAGTGTATTGGACTGAAGAGGAGCTACTGTTCTTGTCAGTTTCCTAAGCAGAGTTGAACTAGATATGGCCCCTTTCTGTAGGAAGCACAGTTCATTTGTTCTGAGAAAGCTCACTCCTCTGGCAATATAGGAAACACAGTAGAGTAGAAGTGTTATCTTTTCTCAAAACCAGAGTGTGTTTCTTGTAAGGCGAGATAGTGTTTGTTTCCCAGTCCAAAATGGAGTTGAATCACAAGCAGTTTTTATCCCATGAGCAAGAGTTGTTTTCTGGTAGGAAAGTCACTATTGTGCTCCCATTGCCATACACAGTGCAAATAGCACTCGCGTCTGTTCCCATTAAGTACAGTTTATTGGACTGAAGAGGAGCTACTGTTCTTGTCAGTTTCCAGTGGAGTTGAACTAGATATGGCCCGTGTGTGTAGGAAGCACAGTTCTTTTGTTCTGAGCAAGCTCACTGTTCGGACCCCATAGGAAACACTGTAGAGTAGAAGAGTCCTCTTTTCTCAAAAGCAGAGTGTGCTTCTTGTAAGGAGAGCTAGCGTTTGTTTCCCAGTCCTAAATGGAGTTGAATCCCAAGCAGTTTCTGGTCCTATGAGCAAGAGTTGTTTTCTGGTAAGAAGAGTCACTATTGGGCTCCCATTGCCATACACAGTGCAAATAGCACTCTCGTCTGTTCGCAGCAAGTACAGTGTATTGGATTGAAGATGAGCTACTGTTCTTGTCAATTTGCTAAGCAGAATAGAACTGGATATGGCCCCTGTGTGTAGGAAGCACAGTTCTTTTGTTCTGAGCAAGCTCACTTTTCGGACCCCATAGGAAACACCTTAGAGTAGAAGAGTGCTCTTTTCTCAAAAGCAGAGTGTGTTTCTTGTATGGCGAGCTAGCGTTTGTTTCCCAGTCCTAAATGGAGTTGAATCCCATGCAGTTTCTGGTCCTACGAGCAAGAGTTGTTTTCTGGTAAGAAGAGTCTCTATTGGGCTCCCATTGGCATATACAGTGCAAATAGCACTCGCGTCTGTTCCCAGCAAGTACAGTGTATTGGACTGAATAGGAGCTACTGTTCTTGTCAATTTCCTAAGCAGAATTGAACTAGATATGGCCCGTGTGTGTAGGAAGCACAGTTCTTTTGTTCTCAGCAAGCTCACTGGTCGGATCCCATAGGAAACACTATAGAGTTGAAGAGTGCTCTTTTCTCAAAAGGGGAGTGTGTTTCTTGTAAGGCGAGATACAGTTTGTTTCCCAGTCCTAAATGGAGTTGAATCACATGCAGTTTCTGGTCCTACGAGCAAGAGTTGTTTTCTGGTAAGAAGAATCACTGTTGGGCTCCCATTTTCAAACACAGGGCAAATAGCACTGGCGTCCATTCCCAGCATGTACAGTGTATTGGAATGAAGAGGATCTACTGTTCTTGTCAGTTTCCCGAGCAGAATTGAACTAGATAATGCCGTTTGTGTAGGAAGCACAGTACTTTTTTTCTGAGCAAGCTCACTGTTCAGACCCCATAGAAAACACCGTAGAGTAGAAGAGTGCTCTTTTCTCAAAAGCAGAGTGTGTTTCTTGTAAGGCGAGCTAGCATTTGTTTCCAAGTCCGAAATGGAGTTGAATCCCATGCAGTTTCTGGTCCTAAGAGCAAGAGTTGTTTTCTGGTAAGAAGATTCAGTATTTTGCTCCAATTGCCACATACACTGCAAATAGCACTCGCGTCTGTTCCCAGCAAGTACAGTGTATTGGACTGAAGAGGAGCTACTGTTCTTGTCAGTTTCCTAAGCAAAGTTGAACTAGATATGGCCCGTTTGTGTAGGATGCACAGTTCTTTTGTTCTGAGCAAGCTCACTGTTCTGGCAATATAGGAAACACAGTAGAGAAGAAGTGTTATCTTTTCTCAAAACCAGAGTGTGTTTCTTGTAAGGCCAGATAGTGTTAGTTTCCCACTCCAAAATGGAGTTGAATCACAAGCAGTTTTTTGTCCTACAAGCAAGAGTTGTTTTCTGGTAAGAAGAGTCACTATTGCGCTCCCATTGCCATACACAGTGCAAATAGTACTCACGTCTGTTCGCAGCAAGTACAGTGTATTGGACTGAAGAGGAGCTACTGTTTTTGTCAGTTTCCTAAGCAGAGTTCAACTAGATATGGCCCGTGTGTGTAGGAAGCACAGTTCTTTTGTTCTGAGCAAGCTCACTGTTTGGACCCCAAAGGAAACACAGTAGAGTAGAAGAGTGCTCTTTTCTCAAAAGCAGATTGTGTTTCTTGTAGGGCGAGCTAACGTTTGTTTCGCAGGCCTAAATGGAGTTGAATCACAGGCAGTTTCTGTTCCTACGAGCAAGAGTTGTTTTCTGATAAGAAGAGTCACTATTGCGCTCCCATTGTCATACACAGGGCAAATAGCACTGGCGTCTATTCCCAGCATGTACAGTGTATTGGACTGAAGAGGATCTACTGTTCTTGTCAGTTTCCTAAGCAGAATTGAACTAGATATGGCCGTGTGTGTAGGATGCACAGTACTTTTGTTCTGAGCAAGCTCACTGTTTTGGCCCTATCGTAAACACATTAGAGTAGAAGAGTGTCCATTTCACAAAAGCAGAGTGTGTTTCTTGTAAGGCGTGCTAGTGTTTGTTTTTCAGTCCTAAATGGAGTTGAATCACGTGCAGTTTCTGGTCCTATGAGCAAGAGTTGTTTTCTGGTAAGAAGATTCACTATTGTGCTCCCATTGTCATACACAGGGCAAATAGCACTGGCGTCTGTTCCCAGCATGTACAGTGTATTGGACTGAAGAGGATCTACTGTCCTTGTCAGTTTCCTAAGCAGAATTGATCTACATATGGCCCGTGTGTGTAGGAAACACATTTCTTTTGTTCTGAGCAAGCTCACTATTCTGGCCCTATAGGAAACACAGTAGAGTAGAAGAGTGCTCTTTTCTCAAAAGCAGAGTGTGTTTCTTGTAAGGCGAGCTAGCGTTTGTTTTCCAGTCCTAAATGGAGTTGAATCACATGCAGTTTTTGGGCCTAAGTGCAAGAGTTGTTTTCTGCTTAGAAGACTCACTATTGCGCTCCCATTGCCATACACAGTGCAAATAGCACTCGCATCTGTTCCCAGCAAGTACAGTATACTGGACTGAAGAGTAGCTACTGTTCATGTCAGTTTCCTAAGCAGAGTTGAACTAGATATGGCCCGTGTGTGTAGGAAGCACAGTTCTTTTGTTCG
Organism: Peromyscus eremicus; assembly: GCF_949786415.1. NCBI lineage: Eukaryota > Metazoa > Chordata > Mammalia > Rodentia > Cricetidae > Peromyscus > Peromyscus eremicus. The sequence goes on along the minus strand of NW_026737182.1, from coordinate 26,215 downwards.
GAGCAAGCTCACTTTTCGGACACTATAGGAAACACAGTAGAGTAGAAGAGTGCTCTTTTCTCAAAAGCAGAGTGTGTTTCTTGTAAGGCGAGCTAGCGTTTGTTTCCCAGTCCGAAATGGAGTTGAATCCCATGCAGTTTCTGTTCCTAAGAGCAAGAGGTGTTTTCTGATGAGAAGAGTCACTATTGTCCTCCCATTGCCATATAGAGGGCAAATAGCCCTCGCGTTTGTTCCCAGCAAGTACAGTGTATTGGACTGAAGAGGAGCTACTGTTCTTGTCAGTTTCCTAAGCAGAGTTGAACTAGATATGGCCCGTGTGTGTAGGAAGCACAGTTCTTTTGTTCTGAGCAAGCTCACTGTTTGGACCCCCAAAGGAAACACAGTAGAGTAGAAGAGTACTCTTTTCTCAAAACCAGAGTGTGTTTCTTGTAAGGCGAGCTAACGTTTGTTTCGCAGTCCTAAATGGAGTTGAATCACATGCAGTTTCTGGTCCTACGAGCAAGAGTTGTTTTCTGGTAAGAAGAGTCACTATTGTGCTCCCATTGTCATACACAGGGCAAATAGCACTGGCGTCTGTTCCGAGCATGTACAGTGTATTGGACTGAAGAGGATCTACTGTCCTTGTCAGTTTCCTAAGCAGAATTGATCTAGATATGGCCCGTGTGTGTAGGAAGCACAGTTCTTTTGTTCTCAGCAAGCTCACTGTTCGGATCCCATAGGAAACACTGTAGAGTAGAAGAGTGCTCTTTTCTCAAAAGCAGAGTGTGTTTCTTGTAAGTCGAGCTAGTGTTTGTTTCCCAGTCAGAAATGGAGTTGAATCCCATGCAGTTTCTGGTCCTACGAGCAAGAGTTGTTTTCTGGTAAGAAGAGTCACTATTGCTCTCCCATTGTCATACACAGGGCAAATAGCACTCGCGTCTGTTTTCAGCAAGTACAGTGTATTGGACTGAAGAGGATCTACTATTCTTGTCAGTTTTTTAAGCAGAATTGAACTAGATATGACCGTGTGTGTAGGAAGCACAGTTCTTTTGTTCTGAGCAAGCTCACTGTTTTTGCCCTTTAGGAAACACAATAGAGTAGAAGAGTGCTCTTTTCTCAAAAGCAGAGTGTGTTTCTTGTAAGGCGAGATAGAGTTTGTTTCCCAGTCCTAAATGGAGTTGATTCACATGCAGTTTCTGGTCCTACCAGCAAGAGTTGTTTTCTGATAAGAAGAGTCATGGTTGCGCTCCCATTGTCAAACACAGGGCAAGTAGCACTGGCGTCTATTCCGAGCATGTACAGTGTATTGGAATGAAGAGGATCTACTGTTCTTGTCAGTTTCCCGAGCAGAATTGAACTAGATAAGGCCATTTATGTAGGAAGCACAGTTCTTTTTTTCTGAGCAAGCTCACTGTTCAGACCCCATAGGAAACACCGTAGAGTAGAAGAGTGCTCTTTTCTCAAAAGCAGAGTGTGTTTCTTGTAAGGCGAGCTAGCATTTGTTTCCAAGTCCGAAATGGAGTTGAATCCCATGCAGTTTCTGGTCCTAAGAGCAAGAGTTGTTTTCTGGTAAGAAGATTCAGTATTGTGCTCTAATTGCCACATACACTGCAAATAGCACTAGTGTCTGTTCCCAGCAAGTACAATGTATTGGACTGAAGAGGAGCTACTGTTCTTGTCAGTTTCCTAAGGAAAGTTGAACTAGATATGGCCCGTTTGTGTAGGAAGCACAGTTCTTTTGTTCTGAGAAAACTCACTGTTCTGGCAATATAGGAAACACAGTAGAGTAGAAGAGTTATTTTTTCTCCAAACCAGAGTGTGTTTCTTGTAATGCGAGATAGTGTTTGTTTCCCAGTCAAAAATGGAGTTGAATCACAAGCAGTTTTTGGTCCTACGAGCAAGTGTTGTTATCTGGTAAGAAGAGTCACTATTGCGCTCCCATTGCCATACACAGTGCAAATAGCACTCCCGTCTGTTCGCAAGCAAGTACAGTGTATTGGACTGAAGAGGACCAACTGTTCTTGTCAGTTTCCTTAAGCAGAGTTGAACTAGATATAGCCCGTGTGTGTAGGAAGCACAGTTCTTTTGTTCTTAGCAAGCTCACTATTCTGGCCCTATAGGAAACACAGTAGAGTAGAAGAGTGCTCTTTTCTCAAAAGCAGAGTGTATTTCTTGTAAGGCGAGCTGGCATTTGTTTCCCAGTCCTAAATGGAGTTGAATCACATGCAGTTTCTGGTCCTATGAGCAAGAGTTGTTTTCTGGTAAGAAGAGTCACTGTTGCGATCCCATTGTCAAACACAGGGCAAATAGCACTGGCGTCTATTCCCAGCATGTACAGTGTATTGGAATGAAGTGGATCTACTGTTCTTTTCAGTTTCCCAAGCAGAATTGAACTAGATAATGCCGTTTGTGTAGGAAGCACAGTTCTTTTTTTCTGAGCAAGCTCACTATTCTGGCCCTATAGGAAACACAGTAGAGTAGAAGAGTGCTCTTTTCTCAAAAGCAGAGTGTGTTTCTTGTAAGGCGAGCTAGCGTTTGTTTCCCAGTCCGAAATGGAGTTGAATCACATGCAGTTTTTGGGCCTAAGTGCAAGAGTTGTTTTCTGCTTAGAAGACTCACTATTGCGCTCCCATTGCCATACACAGTGAAAATAGCACTGGCGTCTGTTCCCAGCAAGTACAGTATACTGGACTGAAGAGTAGCTACTGTTCTTGTCAGTTTCCTAAGCAGAGATGAACTAGATATGGCCCGTGTGTGTAGGAAGCACACTTATTTTGTTCGGAGCAAGCTCACTGTTCGGACACTATATGAAACACAGTAGAGTAGAAGAGTGCTCTTTTCTCAAAAGCAGAGTCTGTTTCTTGTAAGGTTAGCTAGCGTTTGTTTCCCAGTTCTAAATGGATTTGAATCACATAGAGTTTATGGTCCTACGAGCAAGATTTGTTTTCTGGTAAGAAGAGTCACTATTGTGCTCCCATTATCATACACAGGGCAAATATCACTGCGTCTGTTCCCAGCATGTACAGTGTATTGGACTGAGGAGTACCAACTGTTCTTGTCAGTTTCCTAAGCAGAGTTGAACTAGATATGGCCCGTGTGTGTAGGAAGCACAGTTCTTTTGTTCTGAGCAAGCTCACTATTCTGGCCCTATAGGAAACACAGTAGAGTAGAAGAGTGCTCTTTTCTCAAAAGCAGAGTGTGTTTCTTGTAAGGCGAGCTAGCGTTTGTTTCCAAGTCCGAAATGGAGTTGAATCCCATGCAGTTTCTGGTCCTAAGAGCAAGAGTTGTTTTCTGGTAAGAAGAGTCACTATTATGCTCCCATTGCCATAAACAGTGCAAATAGCACTCGCGTCTGTTCCCAGGAAGTACAGTGTATTGGACTGAAGAGGAGCTACTGTTCTTGTCAGTTTCCTAAGCGGAGTTGAACTAGATATGGCCCGTGTGTGTAGGAAGCACAGTTCTTTTGTTCAGAGCAAGCTCACTGGTAGGACCCCATAGGAAACACTTTAGAGTAGAAGAGAACTCTTTTCTCAAAAGCAGAGTGTGGTTCTTGTAAGGCGAGCTAGCGTTTGTTTCCCAGTCTGAAATGGAGTTGAATCCCATGCAGTTTCTGGTCCTAAGAGCAAGAGTTGTTTTCTGGTAAGAAGAGTCACTATTTCGCTCCCTTTGCCATACACAGTGCAAATAGCACTCGCGTCTGCTCCCAGCAAGTACAGTGTATTGGACTGAAGAGGAGCTACTGTTCTTGTCAGTTTCCTAAGCAGAGTTGAACTAGATATAGCCCGTGTGTGTAGGAAGCACAGTTCGTTTGTTCTGAGCAAGCTCACTGTTCGGACCCCATAGGAAACACAGTAGAGTAGAAGAGTGCTCTTTTCTCAAAACCAGAGTGTGTTTCTTCTAAGGTGAGCTAGCGTTTGTTTCCCAGTTCTAAATGAAGTTGAATCACATGCATTTTCTGATGCTAGGAGCAAGAGTTGTTTTCTGGTAAGAAGAGTCACTATTGCGCTCCCATTGTCATACACAGGGCAAATACCACTGGCGTCTTTTCCCAGCATGTACAGTGTATTGGACTGAAGAGGATCTACTGTTCTTGTCAGTTTCCTAAGCAGAGTTGTACTAGATATGGCCGGTGTGTGTAGGAAGCACAGTTCTTTTGTTCTGAGCAAGCTCACTGTTTTGGCCCTAAAGGAAACACAGTAGAGTAGAAGAGTGTCCTTTTCTCATAAGCAGAGTGTGTTTTTTGTAAGGCGAGCTAGCGTTGGTTTCCCAGTCCTATATGGAGTTGAATCACATGCAGTGTCTGGTCCTACGAGCAAGAGTTGTTTCATGGTAAGAAGAGTCACTATTGTGCTCCCATTGTCATACACAGGGCAAATAGCACTGGCGTCTGTTCTGAGCATGTACAGTGTATTGGACTGAAGAGGATCTCCTGTCCTTGTCAGTTTCCTAAGCAGAATTGATCTAGATATGGCCCGTGTGTGTAGGAAGCACAGTTCTTTTGTTCTGAGCAAGCTCACTGTTCTGACCCCATAAGAAACACAGTAGAAAAGAAGAGTGCCCTTTCCTCAAAAGCAGTGTGTGTTTCTTGTAAGTCGAGCTAGCATTTGTTTTTCAGTCCTAAATGGAGTTGAATCACATGCAGTTTCTGTTCCTACGAGCAAGAGTTGTTTTCTGATAAGAAGAGTCACTATTGTGCTCCCATTGTCATACACAGGGCAAATAGCACTGGCGTCTGTTCCCAGCATACACTGTATTGGACTCAAGAGGATCTACTGTCCTTGTCAGTTTCCTATGCAGAATTGATCTAGATATGGCCCGTGTGTGTAGGAAGCACAGTTCATTTGTTCTGAGCAAGCTCACAGTTTTGGTCCTATAAAAAACACAGAAGAGTAGAAGAGTGCTCTTTTCTCAAAAGCAGAGTGTGTTTCTTGTAAGGTGAGCTAGCGTTTGTTTCCCAGTACTAAATGGAGTTGAAATACATGCAGTTTCTTGTCCTATGAGCAAGAGTTGTTTTCTGTTAAGAGGAGTCACTATTGCGTTCCTATTGCCATACACAGTGCAAACAACTCTTGCTACTGTTCTTTGCAAGTACAGTGTATTGGACAGAAGAGGAGCTACTGTTCTTGTCAGTTTCCTAAGCATACTTGAACTAGATATGTCCCGTGTGTGTCGGAAGCACAGTTCTTTTGTTCTGAGCAAGCTCACTGTTCGGACCCCATAGGAAACACAGTAGAGTAGAAGAGTGCTCTTTTCTCAGAAGCAGAGTGTGTTTCTTGTAAGGCAAGCTAGCGTTTGTTTCCCAGTCCTAAATGGAATTGAATCACATGCAGTTTCTGATCATAGGAGCAAGAGTTGTTTTCTGGTAAGAAGAGTCACTATTGCGCTCTCATTGTCATACACAGGGCAAATAGCACTGGCATCTGTTCCGAGCATGTACAGTGTATTGGACTGAAGAGGATCTACTGTTCTTGTCAGTTTCCTAAGCAAAGTTGAACTAGATATGGCCCGTGTGTGTTAGAAGTACACATCTTTTGTTCTGACCAACGTCACTCTTCTGGCCCTATAGGAAACACAGTAGAGTAGAAGAGTGCTCTTTTCTCAAAAGCAGAATGTGTTTCTTGTAAGGCGAGCTAGCGTTTGTTTCCCAGTCCTAAATGGAGTTCAATCACATGCAGTTTCTGTTCCTACGAGCAAGAGTTGTTTTATGGTAAGAAGAGTCACTATTGCGCTCCCATTGTCATACACAGGGCAAATAGCACTGGCGTCTGTTCCCAGCATGTAAAGTGTATTGGACTGAAGAGGATCTACTGTTCTTGTCAGTTTCCTAAGCAGAGTTGAACTAGATATGGCCCGTGTGTGTAGGAAGCACAGTTCTTTTGTTCTGAGCAAGCTCACTCTTCTGGCCTATAGGAAACACAGTAGAGTAGAAGAGTGCTCTTTTCTCCAAAGCAGAGTGTGTTTGTTTTAAGGCAAACTAGCATTTGTTTCCCAGTCCTAAATGGATTTGAATCACATGCAGTTTCTGGTTCTATGAGCAAGAGTTGTTTTCTGGTAAGGGAAGTCACTATTGTGCTCCCTTTGCCATAAACAGTGCAAATAGCACTCGCGTCTGTTTCCAGCAAGTACAGTGTATTGGACTGAAGAGGATCTACTGTTCTTGTCAGTTTCCTAAGCAGAGTTGAACTAGATATAGCCCGTGTGTGTAGGAAGCACAGTTCGTTTGTTCTGAGCAAGCTCACTGTTCGGACCCCACAGGAAACACAGTAGAGTAGAAGAGTGCTCTTTTCTCAAAACCAGAGTGTGTTTCTTCTAAGGTGAGCTAGCATTTGTTTCCCAGTTCTAAATGGAGTTGAATCACATGCATTTTCTGATGCTAGGAGCAAGAGTTGTTTTCTGGTAAGAAGAGTCACTATTGCGCTCCCATTGTCATACACAGGGCAAATAGCACTCGCGTCTGTTTTCAGCAAGTACAGTGTATTGGACTGAAGAGGATCTACTATTCTTGTCAGTTTTTTAAGCAGAATTGAACTAGATATGACCGTGTGTGTAGGAAGCACAGTTCTTTTGTTCTGAGCAAGCTCACTGTTTTTGCCCTTTAGGAAACACAATAGAGTAGAAGAGTGCTCTTTTCTCAAAAGCAGAGTGTGTTTCTTGTAAGGCGAGATAGAGTTTGTTTCCCAGTCCTAAATGGAGTTGATTCACATGCAGTTTCTGGTCCTACCAGCAAGAGTTGTTTTCTGATAAGAAGAGTCATGGTTGCGCTCCCATTGTCAAACACAGGGCAAGTAGCACTGGCGTCTATTCCGAGCATGTACAGTGTATTGGAATGAAGAGGATCTACTGTTCTTGTCAGTTTCCCGAGCAGAATTGAACTAGATAAGGCCATTTATGTAGGAAGCACAGTTCTTTTTTTCTGAGCAAGCTCACTGTTCAGACCCCATAGGAAACACCGTAGAGTAGAAGAGTGCTCTTTTCTCAAAAGCAGAGTGTGTTTCTTGTAAGGCGAGCTAGCATTTGTTTCCAAGTCCGAAATGGAGTTGAATCCCATGCAGTTTCTGGTCCTAAGAGCAAGAGTTGTTTTCTGGTAAGAAGATTCAGTATTGTGCTCTAATTGCCACATACACTGCAAATAGCACTAGTGTCTGTTCCCAGCAAGTACAATGTATTGGACTGAAGAGGAGCTACTGTTCTTGTCAGTTTCCTAAGGAAAGTTGAACTAGATATGGCCCGTTTGTGTAGGAAGCACAGTTCTTTTGTTCTGAGAAAACTCACTGTTCTGGCAATATAGGAAACACAGTAGAGTAGAAGAGTTATTTTTTCTCCAAACCAGAGTGTGTTTCTTGTAATGCGAGATAGTGTTTGTTTCCCAGTCAAAAATGGAGTTGAATCACAAGCAGTTTTTGGTCCTACGAGCAAGTGTTGTTATCTGGTAAGAAGAGTCACTATTGCGCTCCCATTGCCATACACAGTGCAAATAGCACTCCCGTCTGTTCGCAAGCAAGTACAGTGTATTGGACTGAAGAGGACCAACTGTTCTTGTCAGTTTCCTTAAGCAGAGTTGAACTAGATATAGCCCGTGTGTGTAGGAAGCACAGTTCTTTTGTTCTTAGCAAGCTCACTATTCTGGCCCTATAGGAAACACAGTAGAGTAGAAGAGTGCTCTTTTCTCAAAAGCAGAGTGTATTTCTTGTAAGGCGAGCTGGCATTTGTTTCCCAGTCCTAAATGGAGTTGAATCACATGCAGTTTCTGGTCCTATGAGCAAGAGTTGTTTTCTGGTAAGAAGAGTCACTGTTGCGATCCCATTGTCAAACACAGGGCAAATAGCACTGGCGTCTATTCCCAGCATGTACAGTGTATTGGAATGAAGTGGATCTACTGTTCTTTTCAGTTTCCCAAGCAGAATTGAACTAGATAATGCCGTTTGTGTAGGAAGCACAGTTCTTTTTTTCTGAGCAAGCTCACTATTCTGGCCCTATAGGAAACACAGTAGAGTAGAAGAGTGCTCTTTTCTCAAAAGCAGAGTGTGTTTCTTGTAAGGCGAGCTAGCGTTTGTTTCCCAGTCCGAAATGGAGTTGAATCACATGCAGTTTTTGGGCCTAAGTGCAAGAGTTGTTTTCTGCTTAGAAGACTCACTATTGCGCTCCCATTGCCATACACAGTGAAAATAGCACTGGCGTCTGTTCCCAGCAAGTACAGTATACTGGACTGAAGAGTAGCTACTGTTCTTGTCAGTTTCCTAAGCAGAGATGAACTAGATATGGCCCGTGTGTGTAGGAAGCACACTTATTTTGTTCGGAGCAAGCTCACTGTTTGGACACTATATGAAACACAGTAGAGTAGAAGAGTGCTCTTTTCTCAAAAGCAGAGTCTGTTTCTTGTAAGGTTAGCTAGCGTTTGTTTCCCAGTTCTAAATGGATTTGAATCACATAGAGTTTATGGTCCTACGAGCAAGATTTGTTTTCTGGTAAGAAGAGTCACTATTGTGCTCCCATTATCATACACAGGGCAAATATCACTGCGTCTGTTCCCAGCATGTACAGTGTATTGGACTGAGGAGTACCAACTGTTCTTGTCAGTTTCCTAAGCAGAGTTGAACTAGATATGGCCCGTGTGTGTAGGAAGCACAGTTCTTTTGTTCTGAGCAAGCTCACTATTCTGGCCCTATAGGAAACACAGTAGAGTAGAAGAGTGCTCTTTTCTCAAAAGCAGAGTGTGTTTCTTGTAAGGCGAGCTAGCGTTTGTTTCCAAGTCCGAAATGGAGTTGAATCCCATGCAGTTTCTGGTCCTAAGAGCAAGAGTTGTTTTCTGGTAAGAAGAGTCACTATTATGCTCCCATTGCCATAAACAGTGCAAATAGCACTCGCGTCTGTTCCCAGGAAGTACAGTGTATTGGACTGAAGAGGAGCTACTGTTCTTGTCAGTTTCCTAAGCGGAGTTGAACTAGATATGGCCCGTGTGTGTAGGAAGCACAGTTCTTTTGTTCAGAGCAAGCTCACTGGTAGGACCCCATAGGAAACACTTTAGAGTAGAAGAGAACTCTTTTCTCAAAAGCAGAGTGTGGTTCTTGTAAGGCGAGCTAGCGTTTGTTTCCCAGTCTGAAATGGAGTTGAATCCCATGCAGTTTCTGGTCCTAAGAGCAAGAGTTGTTTTCTGGTAAGAAGAGTCACTATTTCGCTCCCTTTGCCATACACAGTGCAAATAGCACTCGCGTCTGCTCCCAGCAAGTACAGTGTATTGGACTGAAGAGGAGCTACTGTTCTTGTCAGTTTCCTAAGCAGAGTTGAACTAGATATAGCCCGTGTGTGTAGGAAGCACAGTTCGTTTGTTCTGAGCAAGCTCACTGTTCGGACCCCATAGGAAACACAGTAGAGTAGAAGAGTGCTCTTTTCTCAAAACCAGAGTGTGTTTCTTCTAAGGTGAGCTAGCGTTTGTTTCCCAGTTCTAAATGGAGTTGAATCACATGCATTTTCTGATGCTAGGAGCAAGAGTTGTTTTCTGGTAAGAAGAGTCACTATTGCGCTCCCATTGTCATACACAGGGCAAATAGCACTGGCGTCTTTTCCCAGCATGTACAGTGTATTGGACTGAAGAGGATCTACTGTTCTTGTCAGTTTCCTAAGCAGAGTTGTACTAGATATGGCCGGTGTGTGTAGGAAGCACAGTTCTTTTGTTCTGAGCAAGCTCACTGTTTTGGCCCTAAAGGAAACACAGTAGAGTAGAAGAGTGTCCTTTTCTCATAAGCAGAGTGTGTTTTTTGTAAGGCGAGCTAGCGTTGGTTTCCCAGTCCTATATGGAGTTGAATCACATGCAGTGTCTGGTCCTACGAGCAAGAGTTGTTTCATGGTAAGAAGAGTCACTATTGTGCTCCCATTGTCATACACAGGGCAAATAGCACTGGCGTCTGTTCTGAGCATGTACAGTGTATTGGACTGAAGAGGATCTCCTGTCCTTGTCAGTTTCCTAAGCAGAATTGATCTAGATATGGCCCGTGTGTGTAGGAAGCACAGTTCTTTTGTTCTGAGCAAGCTCACTGTTCTGACCCCATAAGAAACACAGTAGAAAAGAAGAGTGCCCTTTCCTCAAAAGCAGTGTGTGTTTCTTGTAAGTCGAGCTAGCATTTGTTTTTCAGTCCTAAATGGAGTTGAATCACATGCAGTTTCTGTTCCTACGAGCAAGAGTTGTTTTCTGATAAGAAGAGTCACTATTGTGCTCCCATTGTCATACACAGGGCAAATAGCACTGGCGTCTGTTCCCAGCATACACTGTATTGGACTCAAGAGGATCTACTGTCCTTGTCAGTTTCCTATGCAGAATTGATCTAGATATGGCCCGTGTGTGTAGGAAGCACAGTTCATTTGTTCTGAGCAAGCTCACAGTTTTGGTCCTATAAAAAACACAGAAGAGTAGAAGAGTGCTCTTTTCTCAAAAGCAGAGTGTGTTTCTTGTAAGGTGAGCTAGCGTTTGTTTCCCAGTACTAAATGGAGTTGAAATACATGCAGTTTCTTGTCCTATGAGCAAGAGTTGTTTTCTGTTAAGAGGAGTCACTATTGCGTTCCTATTGCCATACACAGTGCAAACAACTCTTGCTACTGTTCTTTGCAAGTACAGTGTATTGGACAGAAGAGGAGCTACTGTTCTTGTCAGTTTCCTAAGCATACTTGAACTAGATATGTCCCGTGTGTGTCGGAAGCACAGTTCTTTTGTTCTGAGCAAGCTCACTGTTCGGACCCCATAGGACACACAGTAGAGTAGAAGAGTGCTCTTTTCTCAGAAGCAGAGTGTGTTTCTTGTAAGGCAAGCTAGCGTTTGTTTCCCAGTCCTAAATGGAATTGAATCACATGCAGTTTCTGATCATAGGAGCAAGAGTTGTTTTCTGGTAAGAAGAGTCACTATTGCGCTCTCATTGTCATACACAGGGCAAATAGCACTGGCATCTGTTCCGAGCATGTACAGTGTATTGGACTGAAGAGGATCTACTGTTCTTGTCAGTTTCCTAAGCAAAGTTGAACTAGATATGGCCCGTGTGTGTTAGAAGTACACATCTTTTGTTCTGACCAACGTCACTCTTCTGGCCCTATAGGAAACACAGTAGAGTAGAAGAGTGCTCTTTTCTCAAAAGCAGAATGTGTTTCTTGTAAGGCGAGCTAGCGTTTGTTTCCCAGTCCTAAATGGAGTTCAATCACATGCAGTTTCTGTTCCTACGAGCAAGAGTTGTTTTATGGTAAGAAGAGTCACTATTGCGCTCCCATTGTCATACACAGGGCAAATAGCACTGGCGTCTGTTCCCAGCATGTAAAGTGTATTGGACTGAAGAGGATCTACTGTTCTTGTCAGTTTCCTAAGCAGAGTTGAACTAGATATGGCCCGTGTGTGTAGGAAGCACAGTTCTTTTGTTCTGAGCAAGCTCACTCTTCTGGCCTATAGGAAACACAGTAGAGTAGAAGAGTGCTCTTTTCTCCAAAGCAGAGTGTGTTTGTTTTAAGGCAAACTAGCATTTGTTTCCCAGTCCTAAATGGATTTGAATCACATGCAGTTTCTGGTCCTATGAGCAAGAGTTGTTTTCTGGTAAGGGAAGTCACTATTGTGCTCCCTTTGCCATAAACAGTGCAAATAGCACTCGCGTCTGTTTCCAGCAAGTACAGTGTATTGGACTGAAGAGGATCTACTGTTCTTGTCAGTTTCCTAAGCAGAGTTTAACTAGATATGGCCCGTGTGTGTAGGAAGCACAGTTCTTTTGTTCTGAGCAAGCTCACTCTTCTGGCCTATAGGAAACACAGTAAAGTAGAACAGTGCTCTTTACTCAAAAGAAGAGTGTGTTTCTTGTAAGGCGAGCTTGTGTTTGTTTCCCAGTCCTTAAAGGAGTTGAATCACATGCAGTTTCTGGTCCTACAAGCAAGAGTTGTTTTCTGGAAAGGAAAGTCACTATTGTGTTCCCTTTGCCATACACAGTGCAAATAGCACTCGCGTTTGTTCCCAGCAAGTACAGTGTATTGGACTGAAGAGGAGCTACTTTCTTGTCAGTTTCCTAAGCAGAGTTGAAATAGATATAGCCCGTGTGTGTAGGAAGCACAGTTCTTTTGTTCTGAGCAAGCTCACTGTTCAGAACCCATAGGAAACACAGTAGAATAGAAGAGTGCTCTTTTCTCAAAAGCAGAGTGTGTTGCTTGTAAGGCGAGCTAGCGTTTGTTTCCCAGTCCTAAATGGAGTTGAATCACATGCAGTTTCTGGTCCTACGAGCAAGAGTTGTTTTCTGGTAAGAAGAATCACTATTGTGCTCCCATTGTCATATACAGGGCAAATAGCACTGGCGTCTGTTCCCAGCATGTACAGTGTATTGGACTGAAGATGATCTACTGTTCTTGTCAGTTTCCTAAGCAGGGTTGAACTAGATATGGCCCGTGTGTGTAGGAAGCACAGTTCTTTTGTTCTGAGCAAGCTCAGTTTTCGGACCCATAGGAAACACAGTACAATAGAAGAGTGCTCTTTTCTCAAAAGGAGAGTGTGTTACTTGTAAGGCGAGCTAGCATTTGTTTCCCAGTCCAAAATCGAGTTGAATCACATGCAGTTTCTGGTCCTACGGGCAAGGGATGTTTTCTGGTAAGGAAAGCCACTATTGTGCTCCCTTTGCCATAAACAGTGCAAAAACACTCGCGTCTGTTCCCAGCAAGTACAGTGTATTGGACTGAAGAGGAGCTACTGTTCTTGTCAGTTTCCTAAGCAGAGTTGAACTAGACATGGCCCGTGTGTGTAGGAAGCACAGTTCTTTTGTTCTGAGCAAGCTCACTGTTCTGGCCCTATAGAAAACACAGAAGAGTAGAAGAGTGCTCTTTTCTCAGAAGCAGAGTGTGTTTCTTGTAAGGCGAGCTAGCGTTTTTTTCCCAATTTTAAATGGAGTTGAATCACATGCAGTTTCTGGTCCTACGAGCAAGAGTTGTTTTCTGGTAAGAAGAGTCACTATTGTGCTACCATTGCCATACACAGTGCAAATAGCACTCACGTCTGTTCCCAGCAAGTACAGTGTATTGGACTGAAGAGGAGCTACTGTTCTTGTCAGTTTCCTAAGCAGAGTTGAACTAGATATGGCCCGTGTGTGTAGGAAGCACAGTTCTTTTGTTCTGAGCAAGCTCAATTTTCGACCAAATAGTAAACACAGTAGAGTAGAAGAGTGCTCTTTTCTCAAAAGCAGAGTGTGTTTTTGTAAGGCTAGTTATTGTTTGTTTCCCAGGTCTAAATGGAGTTGAATCACATGCAGTTTCTGGTCCTACGAGCAAGAGTTGTTTTCTGGTAAGAAGAGTCACTATTGTGCTACCATTGCCATACACAGTGCAAATAGCACTCGCGTCTGTTCCCAGCAAGTACAGTGTATTGGACTGAAGAGGAGCTACTGTTCTTGTCAGTTTCCTAAGCAGAGTTGAACTAGATATGGCCCGTGTGTGTAGGAAGCACAGTTCTTTTGTTCTGAGCAAGCTCAATTTTCGACCAAATAGTAAACACAGTAGAGTAGAAGAGTGCTCTTTTCTCAAAAGCAGAGTGTGTTTTTGTAAGGCTAGTTATTGTTTGTTTCCCAGGTCTAAATGGAGTTGAATCACATGCAGTTTTTGGTCCTATGAGCAAGGGATGTTTTCTGTTAAGGAAAGTCACTATTGTGCTCCCTTTGCCATACACAGTGCAAATAGCACTCGCGTCTGTTCCCAGCAAGTACAGTGTATTTGACAGAAGAGGAGCTACTGTTCTTGTCAGTTTCCTAAGGAGAGTTGAACTAGGTATGGCCCATTTGTGTGAAGCACAGTTCTTTTGTTCTGAGCAAGCTCAATTTTCGGACACCATATTAAACACAGTAGAGTAGAAGGGTGCTCTTTTCTCAAAAGCAGAGTGTGTTTCTTGTAAGGCGAGCTAGTGTTTGTTTCCCAGTCAGAAACGGAGTTGAATCCCATGCAGTTTCTGGTCCTACGAGCAAGAGTTGTTTTCTGGTAAGAAGAGTCACTATTTCGCTCCCATTGCCATACACAGGGCAAATAGCATTCGCGTCTGCTCCCAGCAAGTACAGTGTATTGGACTGAAGAGGAGCTACTGTTCTTGTCAGTTTCCTAAGCAGAGTTGAACTAGATATAGCCCGTGTGTGTAGGAAGCACAGTTCTTTTGTTCTGAGCAAGCTCACTGTTCTGGCCCTGTAGGAAACACAGTAGAGTAGAAGAGTGCTCTTTTCTCAAAAGCAGAGTGTGTTTCTTCTAAGGTTGAGCTAGCGTTTGTTTCCCATTCCGAAATGGAGTTGAATCACATGCAGTTTTTGGTCCTAACACAAGGGATGTTTTCTGGTAAGGAAAGTCACTATTTTGCTCCCTTTGCCATAAACAGTGCAAATAGCACTCGTGTCTGTTCCCAGCAAGTACAGTGTATTGGACTGAAGAGGAGCTACTGTTCTTGTCAGTTTCCTAAGAGAATTGAACGAGATATGGCGCGTGTGTGTAGGAAGCACAGTCCTTTTGTTCTTAGCAAGCTCACTGATTTGGCCCTATAGGAAACACAGAAGAGTAGAAGAGTGCTCTTTTCTCAAAAGCAGAGTGTGTTTCTTGTAAGGTGAGCTAGCATTTGTTTCCCAGTCCTAAATGGAGTTGAATTACATGCAGTTTCTTGACCTATGAGCAAGAGTTGTTATCTGGTAAGAAGAGTCACTATTGCGCTCCTATTTCCATACACAGTGCAAACAACACTCGCTACTGTTCTTTGCATGTACAGTGTATTGGACAGAAGAGGAGCTAGTGTTCTTGTCAGTTTCCTAAGCAGAGTTGAACTAGATATGCCCCGTGTGTGTAGGAAGCACAGTTCTTTTGTTCTGAGCAAGTTCACTGTTCGGACCCCATAGGAAACACAGTATAGTAGAACAGTGCTCTTTTCTCAAAAGCAGAGCGTGTTTCTAGTAAGGCGAGCTAGCGTTTGTTTCCCAGTCCTAAATGGAGTTGAATCACATGCAGTTTTTGGTCCTACGAGCAAGGGATGTTTTCTGGTAAGGAAAGTCACTATTGTGCTCCCTTTGCCATAAACAGTGCAAATAGCACTCGCGTCCGTTCCCAGCAAGTACAGTGTATTGGACTGAAGAGGATCTACTTTTCTTGTCAGTATCATACGCAGAGTTGAACTAGACATGGCCCGTGTGTGTAGGAAGCACAGTTCTTTTGTTCTGAACAAGCTCACTGTTCTGGTCCTACAGGAAACACAGAAGAGTAGAAGAGTGCTCTTTTCTCAAAAGCAAAGTGTGTTTCTTGTAAGGTGAGCTAGGGTTTGTTTCCCAGTCCTAAATGGAGTTGAATTACATGCAGTTTGTGGTCCTATGAGCAAGAGTTGTTTTCTGGTAAGAAGAGTCACTATTGCAATCCTATTGCCATACACAGTACAAAGAACACTCGCTACTGTTCTTTGCAAGTACAGTGTACTGGACAGAAGAAGAGCTACTGTTCTTGTCAGTTTCCTAAGCAGAGTTGAACTAGATATGGCCCGTGTGTGTAGGAAGCACAGTTCTTTTGTTCTGAGCAAGCTCACTGTTCAGACCCCATAGGAAACACAGTAGAGTAGAAGAGTGCTCTTTCTCAAAAGCAGAGTGTGTTTCTTGTAAGGCAAGCTAGCGTTTGTTTCCCAGTCCTAAAAGGCGTTGAATCACATGCAGTTTCTGATCCTAGGAGCAAGAATTGTTTTCTGGTAAGAAGAGTCACTATTGCCCTCCCATTGTCATACACAGGGCAAATAGCACTGGCATCTGTTCCCAGCATGTACAGTGTATTGGACTGAAGAGGATCTGCTGTTCTTGTCAGTTTCCTAAGCAGAGTTGAACTAGATATAGCCCGTGTGTGTAGAAAGCACAGTTCTTTTGTTCTGAGGAAGCTCACTGTTTTGGCCCTATACGAAACACAGTAGAGTAGAAGAGTGCTCTTTTCTCAAAAGCAGAGTGTGTTTCTTGTAAGGCGAGCTAGCTTTTTTTTCCCAGTCCAAAATGCAGTTGAAACACATGCAGTTTCTGGTCCTACGAGCAAGAGTTGTTTTCTGGTAAAAGAGTCACTATTGTGCTCCCTTTGCCATGCACAGGGCAAATAGCACTCGCGTCTGTTCCCAGCAAGTACAGTGTATTGGACTGAAGAGGAGCTACTGTTCTTGTCAGTTTCCTAAGCAGAGTTGAACTAGATATAGCCCGTGTGTGTAGGAAGCACAGTTCGTTTGTTCTGAGCAAGCTCACTGTTCGGACCCCACAGGAAACACAGTAGAGTAGAAGAGTGCTCTTTTCTCAAAACCAGAGTGTGTTTCTTCTAAGGTGAGCTAGCATTTGTTTCCCAGTTCTAAATGGAGTTGAATCACATGCATTTTCTGATGCTAGGAGCAAGAGTTGTTTTCTGGTAAGAAGAGTCACTATTGCGCTCCCATTGTCATACACAGGGCAAATAGCACTGGCGTCTGTTCCCAGCATGTACAGTGTATTGGACTGAAGAGGATCTACTGTTCTTGTCAGTTTCCTAAGCAGAGTTGTACTAGATATGGCCTGTGTGTGTAGGAAGCACAGTTCTTTTGTTCTGAGCAAGCTCACTGTTTTGGCCCTAAAGGAAACACAGTAGAGTAGAAGAGTGCTCTTTTCTCAAAAGCAGAGTGTGTTTCTTGTAAGGCGAGCTAGCGTTTGTTTCCCAGTCCTAAATGGAGTTGAATCACATGCAGTTTCTGGTCCTACAAGCAAGAGTTGTTTTCTGGAAAGGAAAGTCACTATTGTGTTCCCTTTGCCATACACAGTGCAAATAGCCCTCGCGTCTGTTCCCAGCAATTACAGTGCATTGGACTGAAGAGGAGCTACTGCTCTTGTCAGTTTCCTAAGCAGAGTTGAACTAGATATAGCCCGTGTGTGTAGGAAGCACAGTTCTTTTGTTCTGAGCAAGCTCACTGTTCTGGCCCTCTAGGAAACACAGTAGAATAGAAGAGTGCTCTTTTCTCAAAAGCAGAGTGTGTTTCTTGTAAGGCGAGCTAGCTTTTGTTTCCCAGTCCTAAATGTAGTTGAATCACATGCAGTTTCTGGTCCTACGAGCAAGAGTTTTTTTCTGGTAAGAAGAGTCACTATTGTGCTCCCATTGTCATACACAGGGCAAATAGCACTGGCGTTTTTTCCCAGCATTTACAGTGTATTGGAATGAAGAGGATCTACTGTTCTTGTCAGTTTCCTAAGCAGAGTTGAACTAGATATGGCCCGTGTGTGTAGGAAGCACAGTTCTTTTGTTCTGAGCAAGGTCACTTTCGGACTCCATAGGAAACACAGTAGAATAGAAGAGTGCTCTTTTCTCAAAAGCAGAGTGTGTTTCTTGTAAGGCGAGCTAGCGTTTGATTCCCAGTCCAAAATGGAGTTGAATCACATGCAGTTTCTGGTCCTACGAGCAAGGGAAGTTTTCTGGTAAGGAAAGTAACTATTGTGTTCCCTTTGCAATAAACAGGGCAAATAGCACTCACGTCTGTTCCCAGCAAGTACAGTGTATTCGACAGAAGAGGAGCTACTGTTCTTGTCAGTTTCCTAAGGAGAGTTGAACTAGATATGGCCCGTGTGTGTGAAGCACAGTTCTTTTGTTCTGAGCAAGCTCAATTTTCGGACACCATAGTAAACACAGTAAAATAGAAGAGTGCTCTTTTCTCAAAAGCATACTGTGTTTCTTGTAAGGTGAGCTAGCGTTTTTTTCCCAGTTTTAAATGGAGTTGAATTACATGCAGTTTCTTGTCCTATGAGCAAGAGTTGTTTTCTGGTAAGAAGTGTCACTATTGCGCTCCTATTGCCATACACAGTGCAAACAACACTCGCTACTGTTCTTTGCAAGTACAGTGTATTGGACAGAAGAGGAGCTACTGTTCTTGTCAGTTTCCTAAGCAGAGTTGAACTAGATATGGTCCGTGTGTGTAGGAAGCACAGTTCTTTTGTTCTGAGCAAGCTCACTGTTTTGGCCCTATAGGAAACACAATAGAGTAGAAGAGTGCTCTTTTCTCAAAAGCAGAGTGTGTTTCTTGTAAGGCGAGCTAGCGTTTGTTTCCCAGTCCTAAAGGTAGTTGAATCACATGCAGTTTCTGGTCCTACAAGCAAGAGTTGTTTTCTAGTAAGAAGAGTCACTATTGTGCTCCCTTTACCATACACAGGGCAAATAGCACTCGCGTCTGTTCCCAGCAAGTACAGTGTATTGGACAGAAGAGGAGCTACTGTTCTTGTCAGTTTCCTAAGCAGAGTTGAACTAGATATGGTCCGTGTGTGTAGGAAGCACAGTTCTTTTGTTCTGAGCAAGCTCACTGTTCAGACCCCATAGGAAACACAGTAGAATAGAAGAGTGCTCTTTTCTCAAGAGCAGAGTGTGTTTCTTGTAAGGTGAGCTAGCGTTTGTTTCCCAGTCCTAAATGGCGTTGAATTACATGCAGTTTCCTGTCCTATGAGCAAGAGTTGTTTTCTGGTAAGAAGAGTCACTATTGCGCTCCTATTGCCATACACAGTGCTAACAACACTCGCTACTGTTCTTTGCAAGTACAGTGTATTGGACAGAAGAGGAGCTACTGTTCTAGTCAGTTTCCTTAGCAGAGTTGAACTAGATATGGCCCGTGGGTGTAGGAAGCACAGTTCTTTTGTTCTGAGCAAGCTCACTGTTCGGACCCCATAGGAAACACAGTAGAGTAGAAGAGTGCTATTTTCTCAAGAGCAGAGTGTGTTTCTTGTAAGGTGAGCTAGCGTTTGTTTCCCAGTCCTAAATGGCGTTGAATTACATGCAGTTTCCTGTCCTATGAGCAAGAGTTGTTTTCTGGTAAGAAGAGTCACTATTGCGCTCCTATTGCCATACACAATGCTAACAACACTCGCTACTGTTCTTTGCAAGTACAGTGTATTGGACAGAAAAGGAGCTACTGTTCTAGTCAGTTTCCTAAGCAGAGTTGAACTAGATATGACCCGTGGGTGTAGGAAGCACAGTTCTTTTGTTCTGAGCAAGCTCACTGTTCGGACCCCATAGGAAACACAGTAGAGTAGAATAGTGCTATTTTCTCAAAAACAGAGTGTGTTTCTTGTAAGGCGAACTAGCGTTTGTTTCCCAGTCCTAAATGGAGTTGAATCACATGCAGTTTCTGATCCTAGGAGCAAGAGTTGTTTTCTGGTAAGATGAGTCACTATTGTGCTCCAATTGTCATACACAGGCAAATAACACTGGCGTCTGTTCCGAGCATGTACAGTGTATTGGACTGAAGAGGATCTCCTGTCCTTGTCAGTTTCCTAAGCAGAATTGATCTAGATATGGACCATGTGTGTAGGAAGCACAGTTCTTTTGTTCTGAGCAAGCTCACCGTTTTGGACCAAAGGAAACACAGTAGAGTAGAAGATTGCTCTTTTCTCGAAAGCAGAGTGTGTTTCTTGTAAGGTGAGCTAGCTTTTGTTTTCCAGTCCTAAATGTAGTTGAATCACATGCAGTTTCTGGTCCTACAAGCAAGAGTTGTTTTCTAGTAAGAAGAGTCACTATTTTGCTCCCATTGCCATACACAGGGCAAATAGGACTCGCGTCTGTTTCAGGATGTACAGTGTATTGGACTGAAGAGGATCTTCTGTTCTTGTCAGTTTCCTAAGCAGAGTTGAACTAGATATGGCCCATGTGTGTAGGGAGCAGAGTTCTTTTGTTCTGAGCAAGCTCACTCTTCTGGCCTATAGGAAACACAGTAGAGTAGAAGAGTGCTCTTTTGTCAAAAGCAGAATGTGTTTCTTGTAAGGCGAGCTTGCGTTTGTTTCCCAGTCCTAAATAGAGTTGAATCACATGCAGTTTCTGGTCCTACAAGCAAGAGTTGTTTTCTGGAAAGGAAAGTCACTATTGTGTTCCCTTTGCCATACACAGTGCAAATAGCCCTCGCGTCTGTTCCCAGCAATTACAGTGTATTGGACTGAAGAGGAGATACTGCTCTTGTCGGTTTCCTAAGCAGAGTTGAACTAGATATGGCCGGTGTGTGTAGGAAGCACAGTTCTTTTGTTCTGAGCAAGCTCACTGTTCGGACCCCATAGGAAACACAGTAGAATAGAAGAGTGCTCTTTTCTCAAAACCCGAGTGTGTTTCTTGTAAGGCGAGCTAGCGTTTGTTTCCCAGTCCTAAATGTAGTTGAATCACATGCAGTTTCTGGTCCTACAAGCAAGAGTTGTTTTCTGGTAAGAAGAGTCACTACTGTGCTCCCATTGTCATACACAGGGCAAATAGCACTGGTGTCTGTTCCCAGCATGTACAGTGTATTGGACTGAAGATGATCTACTGTTCTTGTCAGTTTCCTAAACAGAGTTGAACTAGATATGGCCCGTGTGTGTAGGAAGCACAGTTCTTTTGTTCTGAGCAAGCTCACTGTTCGGACCCCATAGGAAACACAGTAGAATAGAAGAGTGCTCTTTTCTCAAAAGCAGAGTGTGTTTCTTGTAAGGCGAGCTAGCGTTTGATTCCCAGTCCAAAATGCAGTTGAATCACATGCAGTTTCTGGTCCTACAAGCAAGGGAAGTTTTCTGGTAAGGAAAGTAACTATTGTGCTCCCTTTGCAATAAACAGTGCAAATAGCACTCACGTCTGTTCCCAGCAAGTACAGTGTATTCGACAGAAGAGGAGCTACTGTTCTTGTCAGTTTCCTAAGGAGAGTTGAACTAGATATGGCCCGTGTGTATGAAGCACAGTTCTTTTGTTCTGAGCAAGCTCAATTTTCGGACACCATAGTAAACACAGTAGAATAGAAGAGTGCTCTTTTCTCAAAAGCATAGTGTGTTTATTGTAAGGTGAGCTAGCGTTTTTTTTCCCAGTTTTAAATGGAGTTGAATTACATGCAGTTTCTTGTCCTATGAGCAAGAGTTGTTTTCGGGTAATAAGAGTCACTATTGCGCTCCTATTGCCATACACAGTGCAAACAACACTCGCTACTGTTCTTTGCAAGTACAGTGTATTGGACAGAAGAGGAGCTACTGTTCTTGTCAGTTTCCTAAGCAGAGTTGAACTAGATATGGCCCGTGTGTGTAGGAAGCACAGTTCTTTTGTTCTGAGCAAGCTCACTGTTCGGACCCCATAGGAAACACAGTAGAGTAGAAGAGTGCTCTTTTCTCAAAAGCAGAGTGTGTTTCTTGTAAGGTGAGCTAGCGTTTGTTTCCCAGTCCTAAATGGAATTGAATCACATGCAGTTTCTGATCCTAAGAGCAAGAGTTGTTTTCTGGTAAGAAGAGTCACTATTGCGCTTCCATTGACATACACAGGGCAAATAGCAATGGCGTCTATTCCCAGCATGTACAGTGTATTGGACTGAAGAGGATCTACTGTTCTTGTCAGTTTCCTAAGCAGAGTTGAACTAGATATGGCCCGTGTGTGTAGGAAGCACAGTTCTTTTGTTCTGAGCAAGCTCACTGTTTTGGCCCTATAGGAAACACAATAGAGTAGAAGAGTGCTCTTTTCTCAAAATCAGAGTGTGTTTCTTGGAAGGCGAGCTAGCGTTTGTTTCCCAGTTCTAAATGTAGTTGAATCACATGCAGTTTCTGGTCCTAGAACAAGAGTTGTTTTCTAGTAAGAAGAGTCACTATTGTGCTCCCATTGCCATACGCGTGGCAAAAAGGACTCGTGTCTGTTCCCAGGATGTACAGTGTATTGGACTGAAGAGGATCTACTGTTCTTGTCAGTTTCCTAAGCAAAGTTGAACTAGATATGGCCCGTGTGTGTTAGAAGTACACTTCTTTTGTTCCGAGCAACTACACTCTTCTGGCCCTATAGGAAACACAGTAGAGTAGAAGAGTGCACTTTTCTCAAAAGCAGAATGTGTTTCTTGTAAGGCGAGCTAGCATTTGTTTCCCACTCCTAAATGGAGTTGAAGCACATGCAGTTTCTGGTCCTTCCAGCAAGAGTTGTTTTCTGGAAAGGAAAGTCACTATTGTGTTCCCTTTGCCATACACAGTGCAAATAGCACTCGTGTCTGTTCTCAGCAAGTACAGTGTATTGGACTGAAGAGGAGCTCCTGCTCTTGTCAGTTTCCTAAGCAGAGTTGAACTAGATATGGCCCGTGTGTGTAGGAAGCATAGTTCTTTGTTCTGAGCAAGCTCACTGTTCGGACCCCATAGGAAACACAGTAGAATAGAAGAGTGCTCTTTACTCAAAAGCAGAGTGTGTTTCTTGTAAGGCGAGCTAGCGTTTGTTTCCCAGTCCTAAATGGAGTTGAATCACATGCAGTTTCTGGTCCTACGAGCAAGAGTTGTTTTCTGGTAAGAAGAGTCACTATTGCGCTCCCATTGTCATACAGAGGGCAAATAGCACTGGCATCTGTTCCCAGCATGTACAGTGTATTGGACTGAAGATGATCTACTGTTCTTGTCAGTTTCCTAAGCAGAGTTGAACTAGATATGGCCCGTGTGTGTAGGAAGCACAGTTCTTTTGTTCTGAGCAAGGTCACTGTTCGGACCCCATAGGAAACACAGTAGAACAGAAGAGTGCTCTTTTCTCAAAAGCAGAGTGTGTTTCTTGTAAGGCGAGCTAGCGTTTGTTTCCCAGTCCAAAATGGATTTGAATCACATGCAGTTTCTGGTCCTACAAGCAAGGGAAGTTTTCTGGTAAGGAAAGTAACTATTGTGCTCCCTTTGCAATAAACAGTGCAAATAGCACTCACGTCTGTTCCCAGCAAGTACAGTGTATTCGACAGAAGAGGAGCTACTGTTCTTGTCAGTTTCCTAAGGAGAGTTGAACTAGATATGGCCGGTGTGTGTTAAGCACAGTTCTTTTGTTCTGAGCAAGCTCAATTTTCAGACACCATAGTAAACACAGTAGAATAGAAGAGTGCTCTTTTCTCAAAAGCATAGTGTGTTTCTTGTAAGTTGAGCTAGCGTTTTTTTCCCCAGTTTTAAATGGAGTTGAATTACATTCAATTTCTTGTCCTATGAGCAAGAGTTGTTTTCTGGTAAGAAGAGTCACTATTGCGCTCCTATTGCCATACACAGTGCAAACAACACTCGCTACTGTTCTTTGCAAGTACAGTGTATTGGACAGAAGAGGAGCTACTGTTCTTGTCAGTTTCCTAAGCAGAGTTGAACTAGATATGGCCCGTGTGTGTAGGAAGCACAGTTCTTTTGTTCTGAGCAAGCTCACTGTTCTGGTCCTATAGGAAACACAGAAGAGTAGAAGAGTGCTTTTTTCTCAAAAGCAAAGTGTGTTGCTTGTAAGGTGAGCTAGCGTTTGTTTCCCAGTCCTAAATGGAGTTGAATTACATGCAGTTTCTGGTCCTATGAGCAAGAGTTGTTTTCTGGTAAGAAGAGTCACTATTGCACTCCTATTGCCATACACACTGCAAACAACACTTGCTACTGTTCTTTGCAAGTACAGTGTATTTCACAGAAGAAGAGCTACTGTTCTTGTTAGTTTCCTAAGCAGAGTTGAACTAGATATGGCCCGTGTGTTTAGGAAGCACAGTTCTTTTGTTCTGAGCAAGCTCACTCTTCAGACACCATAGGATACACAGTAGAGTAGAAGAGTGCTCTTTTCTCAAAAGCAGAGTGTGTTTCTTGTAAGGCTAGCTAGCGTATGTTTCCCAGTCCTAAATGGAGTTGAATCACATTCAGTTTCTGATCCTAGTAGCAAGAATTGTTTTCTGGTAAGAAGAGTCACTATTGCCCTCCCACTGTCATACACAGGGCAAATAGCACTGGCATCTGTTCCCAGCATGTACAGTGTATTGGACTGAAGAGGATCTACTGTTCTTGTCAGTTTCCTAAGCAGAGTTGAACTAGTAATAGCCCGTTTGTGTAGGAAGCACAGTTCTTTTGTTCTGAGGAAGCACACTGTTTTGGCCCTATAGGAAACACAGTAGAGTAGAAGAGTGCTCTTTTCTCAAAAGCAGAGTGTGTTTCTTGTAAAGCGAGGTAGCGTTTGTTTCCCAGTCCTAAATGGAGTGGAATCACATGAAGTTTCTGGTCCTACGAGCAAGGGATGTTTTCTGGTAAGGAAAGTCACTATTGTGTTCCCTTTGCAATAAACAGTGCAAATAGCACTCGCGTCTGTTCCCAGCAAGTACAGTGTATTGGACTGAAGAGGAGCTACTGTTCTTGTCAGTTTCCTAAGCAGAGTTGAACTAGATATGGCCCGTGTGTGTAGGAAGCACAGTTCTTTTGTTCTGAGCAAGCTCACTGTTCTGGACCTATAGGAAACACAGAAGAGTAGAAGAGTGCTCTTTTTTATCAGAAGTAGAGTGTGTTTCTTGTAAGGCAAGCTAGTGTTTGATTCCCAGTCCTAAACGGAGTTGAATCACATGCAGTTTCTGGTCCTACGAGCAAGAGTTGTTTTCTGGTAAAAAGAGTCACTATTGTGCTACCATTGTCATACACAGTTCAAATAGCACTCTCGTCTGTTCCCAGCAAGTACAGTGTATTGGACAGAAGAGGAGCTACTGTTCTTGTCAGTTTTCTAAGCAGAGTTGAACTAGATATGGCCCGTGTGTGTGAAGCACAGTTCTTTTGTTCTGAGCAAGCTCAATTTTCGGACACCATAGTAAACACAGTAGAGTAGAAGAGTGCTCTTTTCTCAAAAGCAGAGTGTGTTTCTTGTAAGGCTAGCTAGTGTTTATTTCCCAGTCAGAAACGGAGTTGAATCCCATGCAGTTTCTGGTCCTACGAGCAAGAGTTGTTTTCTGGTAAGAAGAGTCACTATTTCGCTCCCTTTGCCATACACTGCGCAAATAGCACTCACGTCTGCTCCCAGCAAGTACAGTGTATTGGACTGAAGAGGAGCTACTGTTCTTGTCAGATTCCTAAGCAGAGTTGAACTAGATATAGCGCGTGTGTGTAGGAAGCACAATTCTTTTGTTTTGAGCAAGCTCACTGTTCTGTCTCTATAGGAAACAAAGTAGAGTAGAAGAGTGCTCTTTTCTCAAGAGCAGAGTGTGTTTCTTGTAAGGTGAGCTAGCGTTTGTTTCCCAGTCCTAAATGGAGTTGAATCACATGCAGTTTTTGGTCCTACGAGCAAGGGAAGCTTTCTGGTAAGGAAAGTCACTATTGTGCTCCCATTGCCATACACAGGGCAAAAAGGACTCGCGTCTGTTCCCAGCAAGTACAGTGTATTGGACTGAAGAGGAGCTACTGTTCTTGTCAGTTTCCTATGCAGAATTGAACTAGATATGGCCCGTGTCTAGGAAGCACAGTTCTTTTGTTCTGAGCAAGCTCACTGTTCTGGCCCTACAGGAAACACAGTAGAATAGAAGAGTGCTCTTTTCTCAAAAGCAGAGTGTGTTTCTTGTAAGGCGAGCTAGCGTTTGTTTCCCAGTACTAAATCGAGTTGAATCACATGCAGTTTCTGGTCCTACGAGCAAGAGTTGTTTTTGCTAAGAAGAGTCACTATTGCGCTCCCTTTGTCATTCACAGTCCAAATAGCACTGGCCTCTGTTCCCAGCAAGAACAGTGTATTGGACTGAAGAGGATCTACTGTTCTTGTCAGTTTCCTAAGCAGAGTTGAACTAGATATGGCCCGTGTGTTTAGAAAGCACGGTTCTTTTTTTCTGAGCAAGCTCACTGTTTGGACTCTATAGGAAACACAGTAGAGTAGAAGTGTGACCTTTTCTCAAAGCAGAGCGTGGTTCTTGTAAGGCGAGCTAGCCTTTGTTTCCCAGTCCTAAGTGGAGTTGAATAACATGCCGTTTCTGGTCCTATGAGCAAGAGTTGTTTTCTGGTAATAAGAGTCACTATTGTGCTCCCATCGCTGTACACAGTGCAAATAACACTCGTGTCTGTTCCAAGCAAGTACAGTGTATTGGATTGAAGAGGAGCTACTGTTCTTGTCAGTTTCCTAAGCAGAGTTGAACTAGATATGGCCCGTGTGTGTAGGAAGCACAGTTCTTTTTTTCTCAGCAAGCTCAATGTTCTGGCACTATAGGAAACACAGTAGAGTAGAAGAGTGCTCTATCCTCAAAAGCAGAGTGTGTTTTTTGTAAGGCTAGCTAGCGTATGTTTTCCAGTCCTAAATGGAGTTGAATCCCATTCAGTTTCTGGTCCTATGAGCAAGAGTTGTTTTCTGGTAAGAAGAGTCACTATTGGGCTTCCATTGTCATACACAGGGCAAATAGAACTGGCGTCTGTTCCCAGCATGTACAGTGTATTAGACTGAAGAGGATCTACTGTTCTAGTCAGGTTCCTAAGCAGAGTTGAACTAGATATGACCCATGTGTGTAGGAAGCACAGTTCTTTTTTTCTGAGCAAGCTCTCTGTTTTGGCCCTACAGGAAA